>NW_015387048.1:0-33919 GCF_001527695.2 Protobothrops mucrosquamatus | reverse complement strand
TTATGGGATTCCCCTGGCTTGTAATCACACAATTCCATTGGCTGGCAAGACCCTGTTGCTAGTTAGCCAACCAGCAACGGGCATGAAACTGTATGCAGATGGAGAAGGGCAATCACCCTTAATGGGCGATCAATGGTGAAGGGCAATCACCCTTAATGGGTGATCAGGATATGCATAGGGGATTAAGGGGGGGGGGGAAATACAAAGAACACAACAAGAAACATGGTTCATACATCCTCTTCCGGTGTTTCCAGTATGTTATTAAGATCATACAGAGTATCTACAACCTTGGCTTTCTGTTTGAGGAAGTGGTTATCAGGTGTTAAGGGTAATTTCTCACACTTTTAACTACAGTAGGCTTTGATGTAATACATGGAACCCTGTTACTCAAAACTGGAAAAAAATTGAGACTAATTAGATTTTTCTCAGTTGAGTGAATAGAAAGTCCAATTGGTCCAAAGATCAATTTCCCAAATGACCAGCCAAATAAAGCCTGTCTTTTGTGCAGGCATACCCTTACCTTCCTCCAGCAATTTTGAGTTTTGCTGGGAGATTTTGGAAACTCTGTTGAATTTTCCTGGTTAAGTATTATTCACAGTCTGATAATTAATTAATGTAAATCACCACTATCGTTATATGTGAGACTTCCATAATCTGCTTCCCTCTCAAGGTCTTAAGGCTTCTTCAGAATTCCCAATCAGCAGATCTCCAAGGAGAGTTAGTTTGGTGTAATGTTTAAGGCATCAGACTAGAAACTGGGAGACCGTGAGTTCTAGTGCCACCTTAGCTGGGTGACCTTGGGCCAGGCCTAAACTACAAAAAAGAAGGCAATGGCAAACCATTTCTGAAATCTTGCAAAAAAACAAAAACTGCAGGAACTTCTTTAGGCAGTTATCAGGAGTCAAGATTGACTTGCAAGTACATCAACAAACAAACAAATATCCCCAAGATGGCCATGGGTGGACTTCAACTTCCAGAATACCCCAGCCAGCATGGGAATTCTGGAAATTGGAAATCCACCTATCTTAAAGTTGCCACGATTAAGAAACACTGTTCCAAGCATGATAAACAGATGCAACACGCTAGTATAGCATATACATGTGGAAATGAATCCAGAGAAAAGGGTGGCATTAGATAAATAAGACCTGGTGAGCAACCAACAGAAGTACTGAAACCCAGATCTAAAAGGGTTCCAGTGCCATCCTTCTGCTCTCTCCTCACCAGGGAAGGGTGGTATGACAAGAATGCCCAGTCCATGATCACTTGCCTGGATCTGTCAGTGGGGGGTGCCCCCAATCCCATGATGCAACTGAAGGTGACGGCCCTGATGGCAGCTGAACTCTGTGTGAGTACTGTAGGATGCATCAAGCAGTAGCTGTGGGGAGCACCGAGTTAGTTTATATTTTGAAGACAATATTAACACAATTAGTTTTGCTCTGCAAACATCAAACCCAGGCAGTTGGCTTTACCAAGTTCTCCATCCCCTCCCCCCTCCCCCGCTCCAGAAAACAACTTAAAATGAAAGAGAAGCTGTAAATACAAGATTCCCCATTGCGGCACTCACTGCTAAGGCCTGGCAGCATGGAACACGACTCCCAAACACGGATTGGCTGAGGTGGCCAATTTAGCCATGTCTGCTGTGTGCCATTATTATGAAGCCGAGACCCTGCTCTTTTGATGGAAGGGCCCATGGGATATTAAGTACTTCTTCCCAAAAAGTGGATGGAGACAGTGTATTCCCCCAAAATGAGATCTTTGACTCAGTTACCGTACCACCAGAAAGGATTAAGGGCTGAATGGGTTAAGTATATTATGGCAGTGTTTCTCAACCTTGTCAAGTTTAAGACATGTGGACTTCAATTCCCAGAATTCCCCAGCCAGCATGTGTCTTAAAATTGCCAGAGTTGAGAAGCACTATATTGTGGGAATGGAGTCGTTATCTCTGTTCATTCTCATAACTAAGGGAAAACAAAATATAAACTGAAAAATATAATTATAGGTAGTCCTCGACTTATGAGCAGTCATTTAGTGACGGACTTCCCTATGGGCACTTACTACCCGGATTCAAAGTTCCAACAGCTGCCCCCTCAACAGTCACATGACTACATTTGGCAACCTGCCTGCATTCACTGTCATCGTCAATGTTCTACAGTCACGTGACTATCTTTTACAATGGTTTTGACAAAAACCAGCAAAACGTGGGTGTTCTCTTAGTGACCACCCCAAAAAAGGACATAAAATTGGGTCAGTCTCATGAGTGACCCAATTTACAACCGTCACAACTCACGACTTTAATGGGCAGGCTCTATTACGGTTGTTCATTCAAGGACTACCTACAACAAATACCCTGACCTCCCACTTCCAATCTAAACTATATTTATACAATAAAGTTGCAAAATTACTACATGATACAGCATGCTTATTTTTGCCAATGAAAAATATGTACATAGCTCTGTCTAGAATGGAGGGCTTTGAGTAAAATAAGATCCTTCTTATACAGGGAACAGAATGTTGCCAAACTATGCTGCTTTGCACTGCAAGTGAAAAATGTAATCTCTGAAAGTTCATGATGAGTTCTTTTCTTTTTTTTTTATTAAATTCAAACTAAATTCAGTACTTCAGGAAAAATAACCCTGTAGTCTCACTTATTGGGACTGGCAACTCTGTCACTGTGTGATATGATTGTGAAGCCAAACACTATGTGACCGTGATGGATTAAACAATATCATTTCCCATTTGCTTATTAAGTGAATCAACGTGAGTTGTTAAGTGAAACATCACCTGACCATGATTTGCAATTTTACTGCTGGCTTCTCCATTGACTGCTTGTTGAAAGTTGACTGTGAAGCACCTAAATATCAGTCATGTGTCTGTGGAGATAGCTGCAATTTTCATAAATGTGAGGACTGATTGTAAAAAGTTATTTTTAGTAAGGTGACTAACCGTCCTCCTTTAGGGAGGACAGTCCTCCTTTTGTAAGTTCTGTCCTCCCTCAAAAAGTGTCCTCCTATAATGTCCTCCTTTTCGATATTTGAAGACTAATCTGCAGGGCTTTTTTTTCTCATAGAACGCTCAGAATGGCGTTCCGGCACCTTTTTTTGATGTTTTTTTTTTCAACTTTTGCATGAGCTGTGCTACTCCCCCTATTGGCTTTCGAAAGCCAATAGGAATTGCTGCTGAGTGCACCAAATTGCTGCTGAGCGCGTCCGGCAAACTTTGCACATGCAAGTTGTCTGCAGCAAAGGCAAATTGGTAGGAACTTTGCACCCCTCCCTGCTACCCAACTACACCATCTCCTAGTTAGTCCCGAAGATACCTGGAGGAGACTGGAGCGGTGACGCCACGGTAAGTTTCTCTTGATCTTCGGCCCTGCTAGGGCAATAATGGCTGCAGACACAAGAGGCAGGGGCGGCAGGGCTGCTGCAGGTGGGGTGTGAGGGGCGGCGGCGGCCAGCTGCCCCCCGTGCTGTGGGAGCTGCGGGGCCCGCTCTACACGGGGCTGCACAGGGTGGGCGGTGGTGCTGGCGGGGTGGCTGCAGGCGGGGTGTGTCGACGGCGGGCTGCCCCCTGGGGCCGGAGCCGGCGTGGCTGGTGCTTTGGGAGCCGCGGGGCCCACTCTGCATTTATCATATTATAGTGTATTCTGTATTATTGTTGCAATGAATGTTTCTTTTATGTACGATATTTTTTTTCTTCAATTTATTTGTGTCCTCCTTTTCATTGTAAAAAAGTTGGTCACCTTATTTTAGTGCCATTTTAAGTTTGAATGGTTGGTAAATAGGCAGTTGTTAAACAAGGTTTACCTCTAATCCAACACAGTCCTCATATAGCAACTACCTGAGACAATGACCCTTCACAAATACAGCGGTATTAAATGCTAGTAAACAATAGTAAAAAAATAATTTTCCAATCACTTATGTCCAAATATCTGTGCCTAAAAACAACACCTGCCAGAGAGTCACATTGGAGCTGCTGCAAGAGAGAACTTTTATGTAAATGAGACACCAACAACCGGTGATCTTTGTAGAATGTCTTAGTCTCATGGATCCCTTAGTGAGCATTTTGTTTACTGACCATTTTGCTGGAATAAATTGCGGCTCCTAAACAAGGAGAGGCTGTAAGTGTGCTAGATTTCAGCTTACAGGAAAGGTCAATAAACCTGCAAATAAAATTTGCAAAGCTATAATACAGGTAGTCCACATTTATTGACAGGTTTAATGATCATTTAATGAACGGTTGTAATTGTTCAAAGTTACAACAACACTGAAAAAGTCACTTACATGTGTTTTTCACATTTACTACCATTGCAGCATCCCTGTGATTTCAAAATGTGGATCCTTGGCAACTGGCTCATATTTATGACAATTGCAGTGTCCCAGGATCATATGATCACCTTTTGCGACCTTCTGACAAGCAAAGTCAATGGGGAAGTCAAATTCACTCAACAACCATGCTACTAATTTAACAACAGCAGCAATTCACTTAATAACTGGCAAGAAAGGTCGTAAAATGGAGCCAAACTCACTTAACAAATGTCTCACTTAGTGGCAGAAGTTTTGGGCTGAATTGTGGTCGTAAGTCAAGGACTACCTTGACTCTAAAAAAAAGGAACAGCCGGCATTCTCGTTCCTAATTTTGCAGTATGGGATGAGAATGAAGACATGCACTTATTTATTTATTTATTTATTTTCTCTCTTCACAGAAAACAATCACCCTGTGTTTACAAAACAAGGAGGGAATATCAGATCTCAGCATCGAAAGAGTCATGGCTGCCATGTCGGGACATGTGAGCAGATCCCCTGTCACGTTTTCTCATCTGTTTCCCTGTTTGCTTTGATTCTACCCTTTTCGCTCAATCTATGGACAATGAGTTGTTTTTTAAATGTATATGTTGCCTGTTCTCTTCCATTACCACCAGGAAGTGTCCTTCAGCTGCTTGACCTAAGAAGAAAACCAGCATTTCCAAAAATCATTGAGGCGACTGAATTCGGTAGCACAGGTACCAAACCAACTAAAGTTTTACACATGATTTTTATGTTGGTTTAGGGCAGGCCATGGAATGAAAATATAACTTGTTCTAACAACAGTATTAAAGTTTGAATTGCAAAGATATAACCTGTGTTGCCAACAACAGATGGAATACTGAGGCCTAATAATTAGGCTGGGCAGGTTTTTTTAAAAAAACTCATCTGTTATCCTTTGGGCAGAGGCTTAACCTTATAGCAAATATCAGTGATAACATATGTTCCTTGCCAGACATTAGGAATCAAGATCAATCCTGACTTTACTGTTAGATGGAATGAGCTTCCATGGTGGCATTTAAAAAGTGAAGATGGCAACCACAACCCCATGCTCAGAGTCCTGCCCCTTCAATATGTATGTTGCACTTAATTTTTTGAAGCCCCTTGCCCTTCTCTCTTGTGTGCAGAAGGTTAAAAAAACTGTCAGCTTTTTATTCATTTATCCTGATTCACTGGAGAAAGGTGATTGTGAGATTGTCTACTTCCTGCCATGCTCGTAAGTTCATCGAAGCCTGGCACTCCACAAGCAATTCCATCAACAGACACATTGACCTATAACCAGCCTATGAACCCCTCAGAATTCAAATCAACTGCACAGACAAGCAGAGACAGCACTGACCCTCAACTAACCCATGCAAGCCCCCCACCATCAGCAGTTGACCTCCCAATGACCCTGACCTGATGTAACCTCCCCATCACAAGACCCATCACAAGACCCTCTACACCTGAAGCCCTTATAAACAGAAGAACATTGACACCGACTTCTCCTAAACTCTGCTGAAGATGTTACCTAGCCTGGTAACAAAATGTTCAGAAACCAGCCCACAAGCTCGGAGAACGAACCTTCACCCTCATCCTACACCCGAGCTACAGATATTTGCCACTATTGCAATTGTCTACCTCAGTAGCCAGAATGTTTTTCAGACTTGGGGTAATGTCCCTAAATTCCTTGAGTTGTAGGGTGGCATCCATCTGAAGATCATATAAAAACCCAGATTCAGAAGCAAAACAAAAAAAATGATAATATTTTTAATACACAGAAAAATCACAATGGATTGCAGTTGCAATGAGAAATTAGAGAAACTTCTGGTTTGAACAGGAAGAGATGTATGGCTGACATGGGCTCTTTCCCCACTATTGAGTTCTTGCCCATTCTTGAGTCAGCAAAGAACTCTCCAGCATAAAATTTGCTGTCCCCCTTTGCTGATCTTTATTCTGCACCTATCGCCTTTTCTTTGGGTTGCTGCCACATATCCTGATGACATGGGTGTAAGTTGTGTGAAGCAAAGCAGTTGGTGTTGCCCTCTTGCTTTCTGAATGTTACCAGCTGGTGGGAAACCATCCAGAAATCAGGATGAGATGGATTAAACTTGGTGAGATAGCAAGGTTTCACAGATGGTTGGCTTTATTACATATATTAAAGAAGGGAACCACATAGGAAAAGAAACAGAGGTGGCCACCTCTTTCAACATGGAGAAGAAGAAAAAGAATGGCAACAGGGAAAAATGCCAATAATTTGAAGAAAGGAGATGTGCTTACACTAGCATGAAGTGGCCAACAAAAAATAATTGGGAACCACATCACTTATTGCACACCTTAAAACTATTGTGGGTAGCTAAGCTAAAGGGGGGAAATATGACTTTAAAATCAGAAGTTACAAGAATGAATTAAACCTCTCTGACGCAAGGGCTGAAGACAAGATGAAGGCAATGTTAGGGGGGGGGGCAAGGCATGGCAGACAAAAGATGTTGCCAAGGCATGTTTGTTGTGTGGTTAGATGCAAATGATGCCACAAAGTAAGCATAAGAAGGGAATCCAAGTATTTTTCAAACAGCATTATGATGCATTCTTCAGTTCTTCATGCTGGAGACTCTCAACTACTCTTCTTCAACTTGAATGCCTTCCAGAGCTGAACTACCATCCAGCCTAGCCAGAATGGCCAACTTCATTCTGCAAATTGTAATAAAAAATATTTTCAGAACACAATATTACCTATCTCTGTTTTAGATATTACCAGATTTAGTTTCCTTCAGCTAATCAAATATGTTTTTGCATTTACTAAGCAAGCAGAAATAGGTAAAAGAAAACTAGGCGAAGATCAAGAATACTGTATTTGGGCTGCATAAAACCAGATTACCATTAGATGGGAGCAAAGAGACAGATTTTTTTTTTTGTAACTTTGTCAGAAAAAAAGATGAACATCTCCCACCAAAGTATAACCCAGGTTTTAACTAAGTGCATTTAAAAATTATAAATTCTTCTTGTTGGAATACATGTTAGAATGTATTTTGTATTGCAACAACTATAGAATTATTCAACCAGTAGATGGCAGTGTTTAGTGCGCATCTATGGTTATAATCTATGGTTTATGTTCTGAGTAGAGTTTCCTGTTTCCTGTTATAGTCATACAGTTGAGCAGTAAGGCACATGGTTACTGTACTCTTTGTTTGCTCTGTGTTGCTTTATATATAAAAAGAATTTCTAACACTGCTATACCATATATTTGATCCTGTACAGCCCAGCTGGGAAGCTACCAACAAAAGGTGAGGACTTTTTCAATAGAACTGTTCTTTTGTTTTGAACCTTGGTTATGTTAGGCTGTGTGCTAATTGTAAGGTTTCTGTTGGGAATCTCTTCTGTAGTAATGTCCCTCCTTTTTGCTTACCTTGGCAAACAGTTACCGGCGTTGTCTGGATTTTGGCTTGGACCAAGTATCTCAAGTCAAGGAAAGATTTGAGATGATTGTGGCCACACACAATGAAGCCTCTGTGACACATGCTGTACAAAGGTATAGTAGGCGCAAAAGGAGTGAGGAGGAACTGAGTAATAAAACATCTACTAAAATGTTGCATGATTCTGTGAACAAGTCCTTCCTACCTCTTGAAATGGTCTCCAAATTGCATGTGCAAGAAGCAAACTGAAAACCTGCCACCTGAAAGCCAAGAGGAGGAGAAGAAATAAGGCAATAATCTGGGAACCCTGAAAATTTTCATTTAGATCAGTGCTTCCCAAGCCATATGCCCTCCAGATTTGTAAAATTCAACCTTGTTTAGTCAGTAGGGACATTGCTCAGAATTCTGGGAGTTGGTCCACATAGCTGAAGACTGACAAGGTATTCGTTTTCCAGTACTTGAGGGGCTGTGACAGGGAAAAGGGGACTGACTTATTGTACAAAGCAGCAGAACCAATGGATGGAAGCTTATTAAAGGAAGATCTAACTTGGAAGTAAGGAGACATTTTTTGACAGTGAGAACAATTAATCAATGGAATAGGCCACCTCCCAGAGTTGTGGGTGCTCCATCATTGGAAGTTTTGAAAAACAGACTGGACAGTCATTTGACCAGGATGGTATAAAGTCTCCTGCCTTGAACAGGGGTTTGGACCAGAAGCAACACACTTTTTGCTCAAGGGTTGACATGTTTTTCCATTTTAACACAACTGAGAGGAAAAGGTCAAAATAAGGGGAGGCTTAAAAACATTAGTGCACATGTAAAGGCAAATAGTCATTTGCTCTCCTCAAACCTGTGGGAAATTAGATATAAAAGGGCAAACAAAAGAAACTGATATTTATGGGTAAGTGATTTGCATAAAGTAGCGGAGGGAGCCTCGAGCCCTCAAGATTTTGTTGAGTCACAATTCTCAGAATCTGTCACTTTTGGCCATGCAAGCTGAGATACTGAGGGTTGACATTCAGCAAGATGAGAATTAGTTGGGTCTAGCGGTTAAGGTGCTGGCCTAGAAACCAGGAGACTGAGTTCTAGGCGAGCCTTAGGCATGAAAGCTGACTGGGTGACTTTGGGCTAGTCATTCTCTCTCAGCCCAACCTACCCGGAAGGGGTGTTGTGGGGAAAATAGGAGAAAAGAGTATTAGATATGTTTGCCACCTTGAGTTATATATGAAACTGGCAAGATATAACAACAACAACAACAAAATTAATAATAATAATAACAACAACAATAATAATAATAATAATAATAATAATAATAATAATAATAATAATAATAATAATAATAATAATGGAGCACCACTTAACACCATCGGCATTGACAAATTCGCTATTAGTCAATTGCAAAAGGCGGCCTTACTAGGAACTGCTTCCATCCTGCGACGATATCTGTAATACCACCAAACATCCACATCTGCCTATCCCAGGTCCTGGGTAAGGACTAGATAGGTAGACAAAATGCCAAATCCAGTCTGAACATCTGGCTGACTGTGCGATGATCCATAATAATAATAATAATAATAATAATAATAATAATAATAATAATAATAATAATAATAATAATAATAATAATAATAATAATAATAATAATAATAATAATAATAATAATAATAACTGAAAGGTTTCAGGATGCCCATCTCCTTGGTAAAAGCCTGCCAATGAACTTACGCTTAAGCTAGAATTGTTTTGTAGCTTACAGTTTAAGCTTTCTATTCTACATTAAATTCATGCCCATCGTTGTCTGTGTGTTTTATCTACTTAAGGATGTCAGAGATGGGCATCAACAAAACTGCTGGACCCATTAGCTTTGGGCAGCTGCTGGGTATGTGTGACCAGGTGTCCTTGGCACTAGGTGAGTCTTGCTCCATGTTCTTCATGACTTTTTCCTCACTTTCCCCTTTATTCCTGTGATATATTCACCTCCTTTCTCTAATTGGTTTTTATCCTCTGGCCAAGTATAGGTCAAGCAGGTTATGCCATCTACAAATCTATCCCATATGGATCTGTGGAAGAGGTTATCCCTTACCTGATCCGGCGTGCTCATGAGAACCAGAGTGTGCTGCTCGGGATCCAAAAAGAACGAGATCTGCTTCTCTTGGAGCTGCGGAGACGGCTTTTAAGGAGGCCCTGATGGAATTTGCATTAATTAAATACCATCTCTTTTCCCCCCTAGAATCATAGGTGCTTCCAAACCAGGATCTAACAGAAAGTTTAGATATTATGGTATTACATTTCTTAAACGTCTTGTGCTTTCCTACTTGGTCTTCCACTCCTTTTTCTATCGCAGAAGATCCATTAAAAACGGAAAGCTGGAATAGGTACCTAGCATTTTATTTGTTGTCAGTGTTAAGTCTGTTCCTGGTTACCTCAAACTTTCTTGATCACTGGTATTTAATAATTCTCTAAAGTATTGATTTTGAAAAGCCTTGATGATCTACTCCGGTGGTTCTCAACCTTTTCTTCACCACGGACCCCCTTTAAATACCTTTTATGGTCACCTAACATGGCTACGTACCACCGAGACGTAACTCAAGATTTAAATCATAACATTTCTTCAAGTCTTCGTGAACCACCTGTGATGACATCATGAAACCCCCCCCCAGGGGTCCAGGAAGCACAGGTTGAGAACCACTGATCTATTCCAAATTCCAGATGGGTTTCAATAGCTTAGCTTATATCAGCTTGGCTCCTTAGCTCCTTCCCCATTTTCTTCTTCAAAAGAATTTTCAGAATTGGCTGAAAATTGTTTGCTTATAGCTAGGTTTGCTGGCCAAAGGACCTCTTTGGCATGACACTCAACTGTGGAGTGCTTTGTGGAGTTTCAGTGCCCTGATACATTTAAATATGATTGTAAAGATTAATATTAAGGTTATGCAACCCAACTGCATGTTTCCTTCCTAACAATGACTGTTTACAAGATATGAGTACTCATCTTAGACATAGAAATTCTACAACAGCCATTCAGTGTTTGCTTGTAATCATTCTGCAATCATCAATTAATTCCAAGGTTGGAATTAAGGTTGAGTTTCAGGTGAATTTTTAATCATCAGTGACACAGTCAAGGTCACCAGAAGCACCAGGAGTGGGAATAATTTGCCTGATCTTCCTGGTCTTCCCATTTTCCCAAATTCCAAAACTTTCCACAAGTTTTACAGTCAGCTACAGGATGCATATTATATCATTTGGGAGAATGCAGTTTGTCAAGGCAGACCTTGTTCCCTTGTCTTCTTGATTCTAGGATTGACTCAGAATAACAGAATAACAGAGTTGGAAGGGACTTTGGAGGTGGTTTAGTCCAACCTCCTGCTCAAGCAGGAAACCCTATATATTCCAGACAAGTGGCTGTCCAGTCTCTTCTTAAAAACCTCCAGTGATGGAGCACCCACAACTTCTGAAGATAAGCTGTATCACTAGTTAATTGTTCTCACTGTTAGGAAATTTCTCCTTAGTTCTACCTTGCTTCTCTCTTTGATCAGTTTCCATCCATTGTTTCGCATCTTGCCTTCTGCTGCTTTGGAAAATAAGTTGACTCCCTCTTGTTTATGGCAGTCCCACAAATATTGGAGCACTGCTATCATGTCATCCCTAGTTCTTCTTTTCACTACACTAGACATACCGAGTTCCTGCAACTGTTCTTCATATGTTAAAGCCTCCAGTCCCCTAATTATCTTTGCGTGGACTCATTTTATATCTGCTGGTTTTCCCCCCCATTTTGCTCTGAGAATGAAGCAATCATAGTCACCATCTGATTCTAGCAGTTTCCCAGGCCACTTTATACAGTGATGCAGTTGCAGTGAAGATTTAATGTGTTGGTATGTTTGTCAGCAGCTTTCAGCTGCTTCCCAACTGGTGTGTATTGTAGCTTAAATATGTGCTGACCTGTTTAAGCAAGGCAAAATGAAGGGTTGGAGAGGGGGGGGAAGAAGGGGGCTGTGCCTTTATAAAATGGACTTAATGAAGTTCAGGTATTAGCAAACTAGACTTCCACACATACAGGCAGCACTAAACTGGATTAAAACCAGCTGCCCTGCTAAAAATGGTTAAAGACAGTAATCAGGACAAATGGGATTTTCTCTTGCCAGTGGGCTAAAATGAAAAAAAAATGCTGTGTGGGAAGAACTGGGTGCCACAGCAGTATTAAAATTACTGTATGTTGGCCACATCCCCTTTAAAATTATGTTGGCCACATTTTCTGAAAACCTGTAGCTTTGTTTTTAAAGGTAAGGGGAAATAAATAGAAGAATTTGGGCTTTGAGAATGTCAATGAAAAAATCCTCCCTTAATTAGGCATCCCTCATTATCTGGGAATGAGAGTGATGTGATGGCTAAACTCAAAAGCAGGTATTTAGGAGCCGAATTGAATCTCCAGGGACAGGAATTACCTTGGCTTACCCGTGATATCATCAGCTTCTCTTCTGGACCTCCCTCATAATTTGATGGGATGGAAAGGAGGGCTGGCAGCAGCAGCTTTGGTTCCCATAGCTCTTAATCTCAAAAAGATGATTGATGGAAGCCAGCCAGTCTGGAGCTGTAATCCTTGGAACAGGCCGGGTTAAACAAGGCCCTGGGAACCTCAGCAGGCCCACATGCTTTTCCTGGGCAGTGACACTCAAATACAGATGCTCAGGTTCTCAGCATAGTTTTTCAAAAGTTTCCATATTTTTCAAGTTACAAGAGCTGTCAGTTCTCCGTTTAATCTCTTTATTCCTGCCCTTATGTTTTCCTTCAGGACAATGATCAAAAGCAAAGCCATTTTTGGTCAAGGGCATGTTTGAACTGCTGGACAGTGTTTCCGACCTCTGCAAATGTTGACTGATAATTGCTTTTGTTGGATTGTTAGAAATATACCACTCACAGCCTGAGAGAACTTTGTATAAGGAAGATTTTAATTGTACATTAGTTGAGAGAGTAGGGGACAGATCTGATGAAAGATAATAAATGAGAAAAGGGGACTCTGAGTTCTGACAGGTGTTGCAAAGCGGGGATCTTTTTCTGAGGAAACTGTGCTTCATTTTTTAACAGTTGTAGGGACATGACAGTGATGTCAAAGTACCAATTTTATAGGGATACTAATGGATACTAATAGAAAATAGCTGCATGACATCTAGTGAAGGCTTAAAGCCCCCATGTTGAATTGCACTTCTGAAAATCGGAGTTTTGTTAAACTTAAGCAATGTAATTTTAAGTCACAAAAAGCTGCAGAGAGACCCGGGCAGACCACGTGGGCTGCCCGGGCCAGACAGGCTGTCTCCAGCCGATTGCGCACGCGCAAAGCAGGAAAATACGTTGCATTTATTGGCTGACGCTGTCCCTGCAAAAGGGTATAAAAGGGATCCGTGCCATCTTGTGTGTGTTCTGTTGAGGTTCTGTTGAAGCTTTAATAAAGTAGTAACTGTTGTTACTCCTGCCTCGTCTCAATGCCTTACCAACGCACAGAACAGAACACACTTTTTGTGGCTTAAAATTACATTGCTTAAGTTTAACAAAACTCCGATTTTCAGAAGTGCAATTCAACATGGGGGCTTTAAGCCTTCACTAGATGTCATGCAGCTATTTTCTATTAGTATCCATTAGTATCCCTATAAAATTGGTACTTTGACATCACTGTCATGTCCCTACAACTGTTAAAAAATGAAGCACAGACCTTCCTGTCTGGCCCGGGCAGCCACGTGGTCTGCCTGCGTCTCTCTGCAGCTTCCTGCACCTGCTCTGTTAATCACAGGCCCAGGACATAACAGTCTCCATTCCTCAAATAAATGAAGATAGTAGAAACCATGGCTGCGTAAGACCCCTTATTGGCAGGATCTGTGGAAAATCTGTAATGCACTTATTTGGAGCAGAACCAACAACCCGCAGCTAGAAAATCCCAACTCTCATTTCTAGTTGAAATTGAACTTATGCACAATGATAGTCCTGATTTTTAATGAAGATTTACACTTTTCCCCAAGACTGCTAAATGCATGTTAAAAACAGAATCTATGGTGTTGCAGAAGAATGCTAAATCTGTTTATATAAGAAGCCAATGTAATATCTGATTGGTGCTTTGCGAAATACTGGACAGGCATCATTCGACAGTTGCCTCTGTGGAAACTAGGTGCCCGATCCCTCCTTTATCTCCAGTCAAAATGTTCAAGGAAGGTAGTGGAGAGAGGCAACCAGAAGAAAGAAGCCCAAGTTTGTGTTTGCAGAACCTGAAATGAGCTGATAGGAACTAGGTAGATCCGGCCACTGGCACATCATTAAGGAGTCATCATAGGATGTTCACACAAGATGACTTGGGTCAGAAGAAGAAAACACTACTGATAAACTGGAATTGCTAAAGACAAATACCTTCACAGGAGGCTGGGGATGAGATGAAGACACCATTGTGAAAACATATTCTCTAAAAATTATCTTCATGTCGCAGTTAATCATAATTATGGATGAGCCCAAGGACTGGAGAGACTCAGAGTCATCTACTCTTGGCCATAGGAAGGTGATTCTGGCTGTTGCTCTTCTCTCAGCCCAACGTAACCTGTCTTGAGCTGTATAATATGAACAAAAGACCCTGTCTAAACTGTGAAGTAAGATTAAATAATTCAGTTTATACAGGAGACCGGGGGAGGGAACAGGTAGATTTCTTAAGTTCTTCCCAAATCATGGATAGACAACTTGAAATCCATATATAATCCCCAACCACTTTGTTATGTCCTGGGCCTGTGATTGACAGAGCAGGTGCAGGAAGCTGCAGAGAGACCCGGGCAGACCACGTGGCTGCCCGGGCCAGACAGGCTGTCTCCAGTCGATTGTGCATGCGCAAAGCGGGAAAATACGTTGCATTTATTGGCTGACGCTGTCCCTGCAAAAGGGTATAAAAGGGATCCGCGCCATCTTGTGTGTTGTTCTGTTGAGGTTCTGTTGAAGCTTTAATAAAGTAACAACTGTTATTACTCCTGCCTCATCTCAATGCCTTACCAATGCACAGAACAGAACATTGGTGACGAAGGTGGGATCGTGCTGCAGAGAAAAGTAGGCTGACTCACCACGGAAGGCCGAAGGGCTTGGAAGTTCAGCGTTCTGACTTGTGTGACTCTGCCTGCCAGTACGAAAACGCTGGAGGAGAGTTCGGCAAGATTCGTTCTGGAACCCCTTCGCAAGCCGGAGCAGCATGAGGCATTGACGAGGCCACAAAGGAGGAGCGATGGCTAAGATTGGGCATCTGTCCGAATTCGATACAGTGCACCCTGAACGTTGGAGTTCATACGTTGCCCAGGTAGAATACTACTTTCGGGTAAACCAAGTTCGGGAGGACGGGCTCAAAGCCACAACGTTACTTTGTGTCTATGGGCAAGAGACATTTGATATTGCTGAGAACCTGGTCGCCCCAGCACCGTTGGAATCCATCGCTTATACGGAACTTAAGAAAATGTTAAGAGAGCATTTTGAACCAAAGCTTTCGGTGATTGCATGGCGTCATGCATTCAAGCAGCATGACCAATGTCCAGGAGAGTCTTCTGCGGACTTTATTGCTGCTCTACATCAAGCTGCAAGGCCCTGTGAATTCAAAGACTTAGAAGTACGGCTGCGTAATCGGCTAGTTTGTGGCTTGAGGAGCCGAGAGCTGCAACAAAAGATTTTTGCGAAGGAAGACGTTTCCTTCCAAGATGCGCTAAGGGAGATCACGGTCGACGAAGCAGCGGGAGGAGCTGTTAAGGCCTTGTGGCTTTCCAAGAACCCTACAAGTTTGGGCTCCATCCATCAAGAGGTTGCTCGAGAGGTATCCAAACTGGATTCTGAAAATGAGGTCGACTGTCTGCAGCAGCCAGCAGAGAGAAGGCCCCAAGAGTGAGCTGACAAGGGGTCTGACAAGGCAGTTCTATTCCCTCGGTGTTTCGGATGTGGAGGACGCCACAAGCGCTCCGACTGCTGTTTTCACTCTGCTACTTGCCGGGCGTGTGGCCAGCAAGGCCACATAGCCGCCGTCTGTTTGGGTCACAAGAAAGACCGTCCATCGGAAGAGTTGCCTCGGAAAGGTAGCAGGGTCCCCAGCCAGAATAGGGTGGGTTTCTGCGCGTCCCGCAAGAGCGTTTTGAAAACAGGGGCTCACCAGCCATTAAAAAAGAAGCTGCATCAAATTGCAGGGGGTCCCCTTGACGATGAAGCTGGATATGGGTTCAGCTCTGTCAATCATTTCCCAGAAAACCCTCAAGCAGATCTGCTATAGGAGCGGCCAGAGAATTAAACTCAGGCTGTCGGATCTTATCTTAACTGATTTCCAGAATTCCCGAGTCAGTGTGAAAGTGGAGGCCACGCTCAGAGTGCAGCGTAAGCATTTTGAGGGGTTTCTGGACATCGTCGTGGTTGAGGGTGACCACATGAGTCTAATCGGACTCGATTGGTTCGAGGCACTTGGGATTCAAGTGACTGGGCTACACAGCTTGTAAACGGCAGGCCTTGTGGAAGTTTGCAAGGAGTTTGCTGATGTGTTCAGCCCAGAGCTTGGGTCGTACAAGGGGCCTCCCATTGCTTTGCGGTTAGATCCCTCCATTGCACCGATTAGGATTAAGCCTTGTCGGGTGCCTTTTGCGCTTAAGCAAAAGATCAATGCCCAGCTGGATAAACTGCTACAGCAAGGTATTTTGGAACTTGTGGATAGCAGTCCATGGGAAACACCCATAGTGACGCCACTCAAGGCCAACGTGCTGACTATAAATGCATGCTAAACAAAGCATTACAGCAGCACTCTTATCCGGTGCCGGTGGTGAGCCACATTTTGGCCTCACTTAAAGGAGGCCAAGTTTTCGCCAAACTCGATTTGGCTCAGGCCTATCAACAGCTACCGGTGGATGATGCAACGACTGAGGCTCAGACCATCATAACGCACCGGGGAGCTTTCAAAGTCAGAAGACTGCAGTTCAGGGTTAATGTAGCCCCTGGCATTTTTCAAAGTGTGATGGAGTGTACGCTCTGTAACATTCAGGGAGTTTGCCCTTACTTCGATGATGTCCTCATCACAGGGGAATCACTCGAAAACCTGGCTGAAAGGCTCCGGTCCGTTTTGCTGCGTTTCCGCGAAGCGGGGCTGAAGCTTAAGCAGGAAAAATGCAAAATTGGAGTAACTTCCACTGGATTCCTGGGGTTTCGCATAGATGCCGAAGGCATCCATCCTGCTGAATCTAAGCTCAAAGCGATTCAGCAGGCCCCAAGTCCCAAGTCTAAGAGCGAGCTTCAAGCCTTCCTTGGGCTTCTAAATTTTTACCATTCCTTCCTCCCGCATAAGGCTGCAGTGGCAGAGCCGTTACACCAGCTATTGAACAAACAGGCTCCATGGAAGTGGACACAAGTCCACGAAAGGAGTTTTGCTGACGTCAAGGCATTGTTGTCTTCAAATGCTGTTCTTGCTCATTTCAATGAGCAGCTGCCGGTGTGTATAGCCTGTGATGCATCCCCTTATGGGATCGGGGCTGTTTTAAGTCACCTCAAGGCTGATGGAACACAAGTTCCTGTAGCATACTATTCAAGTACTCTGACTTCTGCGGAGCGTAATTACGCACAGATAGACAGAGAAGCCTTGGCCATAGTGGCTGGCATAAAAAAGTTCCATGACTTTTTGTATGGTCGCCACTTCACGGTCTTTACAGACCATAAGCCATTGCTGGGGTTGTTCACAACGAACAAGCAAACCCCACACATAATTTCTCCTAGAATGCTGAGGTGGTCAATTTTCCTTTCTGCATATGACTACTCCCTGGTTCACAAACCAGGCCATGCAGATGGCCTTAGTAGGTTGCCTCTACAGCTTATAGAATCAGATCCTGCTCCAGCTAACCACATCCTGGCTATCCAGGATTTGCCTGAGTCTCCCCTCAATGCAGGGGATGTGGCTGCAGAAACAGCCACTGATCACACGCTAACACGTGTGTTGAACTGGGTGCTGTCAGGATGGCCTGACATGTGTCCTGGCACTAATTTCCAGAGTTTCTGGAAAAGGAAGCATGAGCTATCCACCTTTAAGAGTTGTGTCCTGTGGGGTAGCAGGGTAGTGATCCCAACCTCATTGAGGACTAGATTCTTGCATTCTCTGCATGAGGGACATCTGGGCATAGTCCGGATGCAGGCTCTTGCACGCAGCTATCTCTGGTGGCCTGGGCTTGATAAGGAGATTGAGACCCAGGTCCAGGGGTGCCACGTTTGCCAACAGTCTAGGCCTGAAATGCCACAGGCTCCTGTACACAGGTGGGAGGACACACATGCTCCTTGGTCGAGGGTTCATATCAACTACGCCGGCCCCTTTCAATGGCAATTCTTCCTTATTGTGGTGGACAGTCACTCTAAATGGCTAGAGGCCATTCCAGTGTCCACTACGACTACTGCCAGGACCATCCAGGTGCTGAGAGGGAGCTTCGCCTCTCATGGGCTGCCAGATGTCCTTATCTCCGACAATGGGCCTCAATTCACCTCTTCGGAGTTCCAGGCTTTCCTGCAAGCCAACATGATACATCATGCTACTTTGGCACCCTTTCATCCGGCTTCCAACAGCCAAGCTGAGTGCATGGTGCACACAACCAAAGACGCCTTGAAGAGGCTCACTCATGGGAGCTGGCACCACAGGTTAGCTGGTTTTCTCCTTTGCCACCGCACCACACCTTGCACAGCTACAGGCAAGAGCCCAGCTGAACTCCGCTGGGGTCGCCGTCTCATTACCAAACTGGACAGGTTGCACCCAGACCAGGTGGCTTCACAGGTGTCACAGCCACGGGCACCTAGGAGACTACAGGTGGGCGATCCGGTTTGGACAAGGAACTATAGACCTGGACATCTCTGGGTGACAGTAGTGGTCTGCAAGGTTACTGGCCACTGTCATACGAAGTGGCCTTGGAAGATGGTCGCATGCTGCATCGGCACATTGACCAGCTACGATGGAGGCTACCTAGTCACCCTTCCGTTCCTGACTCTGCTCTTGGGGGAGAGGAGGACCACGATCACGATCGTGGATCTCAGTCTCTCCACGAAAGCGGGGGTTTGCACTCTGCAAATAGGGGTTTTGCCACTTTTCATGCCACTGCTACTGCAGGCCTTGTGCCTATGGGACAGTGCTCCCAACAGGGGTCTTTTGAGGACCTGAGGAATTCCACCCCACCAAGGAACTCTGGTCTGGGCTTACCGGAAAGAGCCAGCTGAAGTCAGATGGACAAAGGGTTGGGTTTACCGGACCAGGCCAGTCAGCAAGATGCGGGTTCACCTGTATCAACTGGGCCTCAAAGTCCCGGTCTGCCGAGCCTGGCAGGTGAGCTTGCAGACCGGGTAGTTGCAGCAGCTTCGAGATGCTCGGAGCAGGTCAGAGGCCCTCCAAAGTTTTTACAAGATTATGTAAGGTTCCTGTCAGTAAGCTGGCAGACCTAAGGGTTCCCTAGAAATAAGAACACGCTCAAAAGGGTAACTTTGTAGTAGTTAAAAATAGTAGTGTATGTTTTTTTGAACTAAGAGGGGAGGGGTGTTATGTCCTGGGCCTGTGATTGACAGAGCAGGTGCAGTAAGCTGCAGAGAGACCCGGGCAGACCACGTGGCTGCCTGGGCCAGACAGGCTGTCTCCAGCCGATTGTGCACACGCAAAGCAGGAAAATACGTTGCATTTATTGGCTGACGCTGTCCCTGCAAAAGGGTATAAAAGGGATCCGTGCCATCTTGTGTGTGTTCTGTTGAGGTTCTGTTGAAGCTTTAATAAAGTAGTAACTGTTGTTACTCCTGCCTCGTCTCAATGCCTTACCAACGCACAGAACAGAACACACTTTTTGTGACTTAAAATTACATTGCTTAAGTTTAACAAAACTCCGATTTTCAGAAGTGCAATTCAACATGGGGGCTTTAAGCCTTCACTAGATGTCATGCAGCTATTTTCTATTAGTATCCATTAGTATCCCTATAAAATTGGTACTTTGACATCACTGTCATGTCCCTACAACTGTTAAAAAATGAAGCACAGTTTCCTCAGAAAAAGATCCCCGCTTTGCAACACCTGTCAGAACTCAGAGTCCCCTTTTCTCATTTATTATCTTTCATCAGATCTGTCCCCTACTCTCTCAACTAATGTACAATTAAAATCTTCCTTATACAAAGTTCTCTCAGGCTGTGAGTGGTATATTTCTAACAATCCAACAAAAGCAATTATCAGTCAACATTTGCAGAGGTCGGAAACACTGTCCAGCAGTTCAAACATGCCCTTGACCAAAAATGGCTTTGCTTTTGATCATTGTCCTGAAGGAAAACATAAGGGCAGGAATAAAGAGATTAAACGGAGAACTGACAGCTCTTGTAACTTGAAAAATATGGAAACTTTTGAAAAACTATGCTGAGAACCTGAGCATCTGTATTTGAGTGTCACTGCCCAGGAAAAGCATGTGGGCCTGCTGAGGTTCCCAGGGCCTTGTTTAACCCGGCCTGTTCCAAGGATTACAGCTCCAGACTGGCTGGCTTCCATCAATCATCTTTTTGAGATTAAGAGCTATGGGAACCAAAGCTGCTGCTGCCAGCCCTCCTTTCCATCCCATCAAATTATGAGGGAGGTCCAGAAGAGAAGCTGATGATATCACGGGTAAGCCAAGGTAATTCCTGTCCCTGGAGATTCAATTCGGCTCCTAAATACCTGCTTTTGAGTTTAGCCATCACATCACTCTCATTCCCAGATAATGAGGGATGCCTAATTAAGGGAGGATTTTTTCATTGACATTCTCAAAGCCCAAATTCTTCTATTTATTTCCCCTTACCTTTAAAAACAAAGCTACAGGTTTTCAGAAAATGTGGCCAACATAATTTTAAAGGGGATGTGGCCAACATACAGTAATTTTAATACTGCTGTGGCACCCAGTTCTTCCCACACAGCATTTTTTTTTCATTTTAGCCCACTGGCAAGAGAAAATCCCATTTGTCCTGATTACTGTCTTTAACCATTTTTAGCAGGGCAGCTGGTTTTAATCCAGTTTAGTGCTGCCTGTATGTGTGGAAGTCTAGTTTGCTAATACCTGAACTTCATTAAGTCCATTTTATAAAGGCACAGCCCCCTTCTTCCCCCCCCNGGCTGGAAACTTTAAAACAAAACAAAATCCCTTTTATTTGGGTGACAATCCTGTCAATAAGTCCAAAACACAAACAGCAAACCTCAAGTTCAAAGGAAGGAAATAGTCCACAGGAACACGTTGCAAACAAGACAAACAGACCAGGATTCCAAGAAGCACTTTGCAAACGGTTGCCTTCAGCAACCAGCAACGCCCACACTTCCCTTTTTATACAGCAGTCCCAGGGCGTTGCCTCTCATTGCCTTCTCCTTTTACTTTGGAGTAGTCTCATAGACTGTTGTTTTTTCCTTGCTACTTGACGACGTCTGCGAGCATCAATTAGCTCATCCAGGTGTGAGCCTTCCGAATCTGACTCCTGCTCCTCACACAGCTGAGCTTCATCAGAAACACGACTGGAGGGGCCAGGCTCTTCATCAAGCCGTGAGTCTTGTAATTCATCAGAGCCTCCCTCTACCCTGATGGCCCCTCAACGGCCTCCTCCACATCCTCCTCAGATTCCTCAGACTCAGCTGTTGGGAACACAGGCTGGCACGGAATCACAACAACTCGGTATGTCTAGTGTAGTGAAAAGAGGCCCTCCAAAGTTCTTACAAGATTATGTAAGATTCTTGTCTGTAAGCGGGCAGGCCTAGTATTTCTCTATAAATAAGAACACGCTCAAAGGAATAACTTTGGAGTAGTTAAAAAAATAGTGGTGTGTGTGTTTTTTTAACTAAGAGGGGAGGGGTGTTATGTCCCTGGCCTGTGATTAACAGAGCAGGTGCAGGAAGCTGCAGAGAGACCCGGGCAGACCACGTGACTGCCCGGGCCAGACAGGCTGTCTCCAGCCTATTGCACACGCGCAAAGTGGGAAAATACGTTGCATTTATTGGCTGACGCTGTCCCTGCAAAAGGGTATAAAAGGGATCCGCGCCATCTTGTGTGTTGTTCTGTTGAGGTTCTGTTGAAGCTTTAATAAAGTAACAACTGTTATTACTCCTGCCTCATCTCAGTGCCTTACCAACACACAGAACAGAACAGAGACCTTTTACATCTCCATTTGTGTATTCTATTGGATACTTGTAGGGGCTGCTAGCAGTGGCCAAATACTGCCAGCACTACCATTTTGAGATAATTGGCAGCTGAAATGAAATGGAGAAAGAGTTCTGCAAGTTTCACCTTCTAACCCAAGCAACAGGAAGATCAATAAACCTGTATTCAAAAGTAGACTGGATGATAGGCTGGTGGAACGGACAATGGTTGAACTAGGGAGAAGCTCCATTGACGTGCCCTGCAAACTTCCTTCTCTTAAACTCACATGCCTCTTCTATCCCACTGACCTGTCCACTGAGATAGTTTTGGACACCAGTCTACAGGTTTTCTGGAATATTATGTCCAAAAATAACTTGGTTGACAGGTTGGTGAGATGAAAAGGCCCAGGATAAAGCAGGAGGACGCTCTCTCACTACTTCATCCTACACCTCTCCTTCATCCCACCAGCCTTTCAGATGGCCATTTTTAACACAGTTCTCCTGGTCTTCTGGAAGTTGGGTAGTTCAAAAATAGCCTGAATGTCAGGTTACCCAGAGGGAGCATCTCCACTTGAGTAACCTGTCATTTGGGCAATTCAAAAGGTGGCTACTCTGTCAGGCACCTGCCCACATTCTTAACCTTGCCTCTTTGGATTTTAAAGACAGGCTTTGGTCTTTTCCTCCTTCTCTGGTTTGTGACAATGGGTAGAAAATAAAGGCAGGATTTTCACAAGCCTTCTTATTGAAGCAGATTAGAATTTGACTATGGGGTACAACAAATTGTGTGGGCATACTTTTTTTTTTGAAACTCAAGAAATAAAAAAAATGCACATTTTTTTTTTTAAAAAGTGCAATGTGTATTTTCACTCCTTGGAAGCAGAGGAAGGCCAATGGTTGCATCAGCATGACATCATCGAGACAAATTCTGTAAGGGAAATAGCATGAAATAATATTAGTACACTTGCACTAGCCGTGATTGTTTTAATGTCAAATCTTTACTCCATCCATGAAGTTTGCTTAATGACCTCAACTGATTTCTGCCTCTGATATGAACATAACTGTCAGGAATGTGATAACGGGAGTTAAAGCAACTAAGGTCACTTTTGCAGTTGTTAAGGATTAGAAAGCTGATCTAAATGAAATTTATTATGTTGCCTGATTAGGTACAGATCAAAATTCCTTTGATCATATCATACAACTATGGAAATATCACATACACAGTCTTCATCTTAAGATGTTATCTTCTGATTTTCTGCCAGACGAGGCTAATCTTTCCAAACTGCTGACCTCCAACTCATATCACCCATCATTCAACAGTCAGTTCAAAAGGCTTTTTTTTTCTTCCTCTCTATCTCCATCTCTGGCAATAAATATCTTCTTGGTATAAATCAGTATAATTATAATCCAAAAGGTTAGGGGAAATAATGGATTGGGGTGCCACTAGAATGTTCCTCTTTTTTACATTTTAAAGATGGAACACAAAACTCTTGAAAGAAAAGAGAAATATTCAACTTAATAGGAAATATTACTCTAATATTTACCTTAGTTGTTCAAATTTCAAAAATCTGCTGTGGATGGGGGGAAATTGCAGTTGAGCTCCCATCTCCGTGAAATTGGAACAACGTAATAACATTCTAAATCTATTATCCAAACCCATTTAAGCCTGTATCTTGTCACTCTGTGCTTCTAAATCCTATCTCTCTAGAGCTTTAATACTTTAATATCTCACCCTGATTTCCCTAAGCCTGTAATCTCTTTCCATCAATCTTATATTGCCAGATATCACCTTCAAAATCCACACTCCCGTCTCCATTAATGTCAGCTTCCTTCACCATATCGCTAATCTCTTGAGGGGTCATTGTCTCACTCATCAACCATTGCATGGTCTGTCACAGCTCAGTCAAAGTGATCTTGCCATCCCCATTTGCGTCAAACTGGAAAGAAGAGCCAGAATTATTCAGACTATCCATGCACATTTTCTATACTAGAACCAAAGGGAGGATTAGCTGTGGACCAAGGCAGTAATGACATTTGAGAGAGCAATGATCATTTCTCAGGTTTCTGGAGTGTATTAAGGGACCAGCCTTCACTCTCCAGTGCAGGAATTGCTCCCTGCCAGAGGCCATAAAATGGCTATGATCAACTTACCATTAACAATAGGATTGTTTGATGCAATTTAGAAAGGACACAGCTTTCCTAAATATGTGAAAAGAGAAATGCTAACTGGAAATAGGTGCCTTGGTCTTAGCTGAGAAAGCATTACTTTCTAAGCCTCCACTCTCCATAGGTGACATTACAGATTTAATTATCAAGATTCTTGTTCTGCCCCAGACAGAACAGATGGCCTTAGTCCTATCCAGGACAGACAGATAACTCAGAGGAATAAACAGAAAATATCGCTTTATTCTGGGAATCCTAAACAATAACTCACAGTTATGTAGAGATATGTCCAAAAGTATATTTCAGCAATATTGGTTCATTCCACAGGTAATTTGATAATGGATTTTCCCCTCTTCTTCTGCATAAGCATCACATGTTGGCATAGGACCTCCAAGTCGTGTGGCTAGGAGACATGAGGCTGGATGAACAAAGGCATTCCAAACTGGGCACGTAGCCAGTATGTCCTGAGAAGAGCTCAGAGGCTCCTCCTACTACTGACCTGTTAACATGAGATAGCTAACTAGCTAAACTACATTTCCCATAAGCCATCTCTTAAGGAGACAGCACTTAACTCAATAAATGCCAGATATTCTAACATACAGATATATGCTCTCTAGTTAGGGTTACATAGAGTTATATGATCCAGAACAATTCTAGTAAGGCTGATAGGGTTTTTTTTTTCCATAGACCATTTGCACTCTCCAAGCATGGACTGCAAATGTCACCATCTAGCTACCATGGTCGTTTTCTGTGCTGAATGGGACATTTTTAAATTTTGCAAATTTAATTTCACCACAAGATTAGAGCCTCCAAGATGGCTTCCCATGGCCAGCTGGAGAATTCTGGGAGTTGAAGTCCATACATCTTGAAAGGGTTAAAGTTGAGAAACATTGCTCCAGTTGGTTTCCTCCAGATGTGTTGGAACTGCAGTTTCCAGAATTCTCTTTCAGACTTTTGAAGGGAACATTAGGCCTCTCAGTATCTGTGGACACCATGGGCATTATGTCTATCCAGACAGCCAATGGAATGTGCTATTGTCCAATCCAAGGGGCAGCACAAAATATACCAGAATTAATTTACTTGGTACACAAAGCCAATTGCTATTTGTCCTTGTTAACAAGGCAGCTTGTTAATGGGGCAGTTAATGTGCAGAGATTGGAAGATTCCTGTACTGATGAGACAAAAAGGCCTAATAATCCCTTTTCAAATGCTGTTTAGGACTGGTGAGGATGGTAAGTTTAGATAGCTAGCTAGAGGCTGCAGCAACAGACTTTCCTGCTTCAACCAGCTGTCAACACATCACAGCTGTCAACACATCAGGAGTGGCATCTCTGGAGGAATTGGGGGGAAAATGGCCCATTCAGGCAGCACAACCCCCAAATGTAATCACATCATTGCCTATACCAAAGGCAGCTTCTATTACCCCATTTTCTGGATCAAACCCTGGGAGAAGAGCTTCAGGAAACAGAAGTTTTCTTCAACTTTATATGGAAGTCATAATCCATACAACCTGCTGACAAGCTACATGGGGGGCGGGGGGGGGGGAGACCGCTGAAATGGTTGAACAGACTCTTCCCACTTCGGTCAATGCTGCCACCCTGTGCAACTTACTATATCCCACCTACCAACACAGATTTCAGGGGATCTGGGAGGGAAAAGTAAATATGACATCCAGGCTTGTTGCTCACTCTCCACTACAAGTGATTGGACGGATAGGGCCATGCTCACACCAGCCAAAAGCAACTAAATTTGCTGGGCATATCCTACTTTCTTCTATGTCACCAGCTCCATCCCCCCTATGGGAGACATTAATTTCATACAGGATCAGAAATAACCAGAAATTAGTGTCAGCAATGGTCTGAAGAGACTACTGGTACATCATGTAGACCTGTTCTTAAAGAGGCATCTACAGAGGGTGTTTTAGATATGCTCTGACCTTTAGTCTGCTTCCTGTGTTTATGTTTATAATGTCTATAGAAATAAACATATTAGAAGATGTTAGCTCCACTATGTGCACTAGACCAGGGGTAGACAACCTTGGCTCTTTTATGACTTGTGGACTTCGACTCCCAGAATTCCTGAGTCAGCATGGCTGGTTCAGGAATTCTGGGTATTGAAGTCCACAAGTCATAAAAGAGCCAAGGTTGCCTACCCCTGCACTAGACCAAGAAAATAACTTGACA
Source organism: Protobothrops mucrosquamatus (assembly GCF_001527695.2). Lineage (NCBI taxonomy): Eukaryota > Metazoa > Chordata > Lepidosauria > Squamata > Viperidae > Protobothrops > Protobothrops mucrosquamatus. Next base: position 7,767 of record NW_015387048.1, on the reverse strand, counting down.
GGAAGGTTCAAAATATTATGCAGGCTATAGTAATGGCAACTTTCAAGTCTGATAGTGCTTTATCTTCCCCCCTCCTTCAATACTTCTGTGAATTAAGGAAGAGTCTGAGCCATTTCCTCTCCCTCACCCCCCATGTTGAATTGGGCTTGAATTATTCATCTCTCTGGGAATGGATCTGGCTTATGTGTGACAAGGTCATTTTCTTTATTCTCTACAAGAGGCAGTCTCCTACAGAGAACCAGACATTGGGCAGAAACTATGGTTAAGGGTAGATTGTCCTTACATTTTGTTTGTACAACCATAAGAAGCTGCTGGTCTGGGTGAAGCGTTTTGCTCAGATCAAAAAATTGGGACATAAACATAAGATAAAGAGAATGCATCTAATCCACCTTTCTGTTCTGGATCTAACTTCTGTGCCCCGCCATCTATTTTTACCTCCTTGAAGACATCTCTCATCTCTTGAAGGCCGATTGTGCCTGCTGTTTCTGCCAACAGTTTTGGGGCCATCAATTCTACAAAGTCCTCGAAAGCGACATGTCCTCCAACTGCAATGAGAAAAGTGACGTTTTATTGCTTAAAGTGATTTTTTTTTAAAAAAACCAACAATAAACCAAACCCAAACACTTACCAAGAGATTCTAGATATCTTGCCCTCAACTTCATTTCCCTGATTAATATCTAAAGCTGTTTAGCTTTATTGAGGAGAAAATAACAGGGAACAGATTAATTCTGAAGTCTCCCACTTCCTAAGTGCGTCCCAAAGTATTATATTAATAATTTAGTTTTGGATTTGGTAAACACCTGGATAAGAGACCATATGAGATCGTTTCCATCAGAAATAGGAATGACATAATTGTAATAAATGCCCTTTGAAATGAGGTGATCTTCTAATCCAACTCTTGTTCAAAGAGCTCAGAAGAAGTTTCCCATTACATTTCCTAAAAAAAATTGGGGGAAGGGGTGCTAAGGCAAGAAAGAATTAACACAGACCTTTTGACTTGCTGTGGTCCTCATAAAAATCCTTTTCCCTTAGCCATTATTTTATTGTGAGAACAAAACAAAGGGAACCTTCTTCCCAATGCAAATAATTGTTTCAGAAGAGAATACTTGTAGTATGGTAGTAAAAGGAAATCGCTCCTTTCTGCTGCAATCATCCCCTTCAGCACCTGATCTTTCCTTATTTAAAAAAGGGTCCAAATTAAACAAGATGTATTTATCATTGGGTGTAATTTACCCCTGAAGGGCAATCACTGGCCAGGGTTGCCCAATAAAGCTGAAACATGACTCTTCAGTCTTAACCAATTTACACCAAAAGCTGGCTAGGATTGATACAGGTTGGAGTCCAGGGATATCTGGAGAGTCTCAGACTTAGGTTTCCCTCACTTTTTCCAACAAGCACTTATGATTCATGTTGATCTGTTGAGACAATTCTATGAGTTCCATCTCAGTTGGCATGTAACCCATTGTTCTCATGAGGTTGCCCAGATCTTTGCAGCTGATATATCCATCTTTGTCCTTGTCAAACTCCTGAAAGGCTTCACAGAGTTCTGTTTTTGCATGATGAGGAAAATGATGAGGATGATAAAGAATCAAATAAAATCATGGTTACTCAATCATGCTTCAGAGCGTTGTGGGAGCTCAGCTCTTAGCATGCCTATGTACACCAGATCACCACATAAACCATAATATGATTTGCATGCTTGGGCATATCAATTGTGTTTTGTTAACCTGGATTTAGCATTTAGCTTGGAGCCATTTTGGAGTAGAATGACATAGAAGTGTCATTAATTGATTGACTGTTAAACAAGCAAGCATGTTGTAAGAATCTCGCCCATGAATATCATTATTTTAAACACCATAATAATAATATGTTTCTGCTTCATGCATTCTATGTCAATTTTCTACATAGGAACCTCCCGCTAAAACTACATTTACTGAGAAAATTAAACCAATTCTGAGCTTATTTTGATAAGTTAGACTACAAATAGCAGGTCCAGAAAGGTGTCTTCTTCACCATTGCTCTTCATGAATTCATTGGAGCACACAATTGATGTTTCTCTTTTCTAACAGTCTCTAGGGGAACTCTGATGGGCACACTTTTTCAGGGAAGATTATCTGCTACTGATGTCTCTTTCTTAACCTTCCAAAGGACTTCAGCATATCTTGGAGCACTAGTTTAATATATTGGTCAGAATCATACATATGTATAAACAAAAGTTTGCACTTACCTTCAATTTCATCTCCACTCAGTTCACGTTGCTGTAACAAAAAAAACAAAAAAAGACATTCACTGCAATACAAGGACATAAACAAGGAACTCAGAAGCCAAGGCTCACAATTCCAAACCTAGGAGAAAACTGCTCTTTTTTTTGGAACTGGAGAAATCAAAGCCAATGAAAATATTGCACTGAATGATCAGAAATCAGCAATATTCCAAAACAGCAGGTTATAATCCAAATAACTATCTGGAGATGGACACGGTAAGACCATTGGGCTTTTTGATTCACTGGATCTTTTCTCAGTGCAATGGATAAATACAATGGCGAGTGAGTCTTACAGCTAGTTGAGATACCTGCTAGCTACTGATTGCGGAACAGGCTGAGATAGGCAATGGATACTTTGATTAGGAAATAAAGAAGAACATTTGAGAAGACAGCCTAGACCAGGGGTAGGGAACCTCGGCTCTTTTATGACTCGTGGACTTCAACTCCCAGAATTCCTGAGCCAGCCGTGCTGAGGGAAAAGGGAGAGGTTTCCAAGCTGAGCCATGCTGGCTCAGGAATTCTGGGAGTTGAAGTCCACGAGTCATAAAAGAGCCAAGGTTGCCTACCCCTGGCCTAGACCAAGCTGCTTCCAACAGAGGTCAAAAAGACTCAGCTTTTTTCTTGTAAACTTTGCTAGTATTCAAGGCCATTGATTGAAATAAATCCCCCAACTAGAAAAGCAAAGAGAAGTTGGAAGATAAGCATCACTTCACATGGACTACACTTATATTTCTGTCATATCCACTGTTTGTAAACCTATGTGATTTGCCAGAGGTAAAAGTGGAGATAAAAGCGTTAGCAGTCATGTCTTTCAACTGCTTTCGTCTCTCTAATATATGCTCATATGTACATATGTTTACTTCTCTTCTCTCATGTTTTCATCATATGCTAAATCAATCAATCAATCTCTCTAATAATAATTTGTAAAATGCAATTGGCTCAGTCAACTTTCTCCTGCTTACAGTATTGTCTTCCCACTGCTGAATTACAGTACAGTTGAATTACAGCACCTGTCCTTCTGGGCAAAGTGGTTGGGGCTTGGAGCCCAATACATTTTAAAAAGGTTGGGGAATGTTTCTTTAGGTTTCTTTTGAAGAAAACCCAGGCATCTATCTCACCCACCACCATTTCATATTTCTACTATCTTCTGCCCAGTTTGATCCATTTCTATTGCATATCCTGAATTTAAAAACAAAATACCTTGCTATGGCAGAGAGTAAAGTCTGGTAATATTACAGTCCTGCCCTGGACCACTTTTGATTAATTGCTCTTTCACAGAAAAAAAAGAAAAGAAAAGTCCAGCCCAGTGCATTTCCCCTAACCTGTAGAGCTACCCCATCAATGCCCATGATCCAGTCCCCACTAGATGGCCCATACCCTCTGCTTGTCAGCAATGTTCTTGCACAAGAAGATGCAAGCGGGTCCCAGGCTGTTCTGCGTGGTGCAGAGAGATGTGGTTCCTGGTCCAGTCACCAAGTCCCCAGCCAGTCTGCTTGGCACCCAATCTTCAGCAGCGGAAAAAACAGCACTTTGGAAAAGGCTGATTTATAGAAGGAGAAAGGGATCATCTCTTCTTCATTTTCTTTTTTTCTTTTTTTCTTTTTTTTCAAAGAATTTTTTATTGTTTTCAACATAAAAAAAAAACACCTCACAAATACATCACAATTGAAACCCACCCCCCACCCCCCACCCGGACTTCCCAAACCTAATCCCAGGATACTATTCAACTAAAAGTAACCTTGTATTAATATCCCTAACTCCACAAAACGTTATTCTACATAAGTAGGTGAAATATATATATATATGTATAAAAAAAAAAATTAAAAACCTAACTTATATTCCACCATTCTATGCTTATTTTGAATATAAACAATCCATCTTCTCCATATTGATAAAAATTGTTCATTTGAGTGATCCTTCAAATAAGCCGAAATCTTTGCCATTTCAGCAAGATGCGAAACCTTCAATCTCCAGTCCTCTATTGTAGGTAAAACTTTACTCTTCCAGTNGAGGCAAAAAAAAAATTCTTCTTTTAAAAACTTGCTGTAGATTCCACCACAATTTTATCCAGAAGGCCTTAATAACCTTGCAAGTCCACCACATATGAAAAAAAGTTGCATCTTGTTGTCCACACCTCCAGCACTTGGATTCATAATTCTCATAAATGCGAGACATAGTTGCAGGATCCATGTGCCATCTATAAAACATATCTCTTCTTCATTTTCGACCCCTCCTCCATCCAGACCTTTTTTGCTCTTCTCCTGGCTGTGACATCGGTAAAATAAATCTCTCCTCCTTTGCCCAGATTAACATCTGCCACGTGGTGAGAGTTTACAGCCTGGACCAGCTTGGCTTCTCAGGAAGTATGGAAAAGACGGAAGCTTCCAGAACATTAAAATGGGGTAGGAAAGGATGGATAGCCGGTTGTGTAGCCATTAAGCCATCAGGCTAGAAACTGGAAGACTGTGTGTTCCAGTCCTGTCTTAGGCAGAAATCCAGCTGGGTGGGCCAGTCACTCTCTCTCAGCCCTGGAAAGGAGGCAATAGCAAATCAGCAAGAACACTGTGGGGACTAGCTCGAGCAGTCATGAGGAATCAACACTGACTTGAGTGCACACACCCCTCCCAAACACACACACAATACTCCACCACACACACAAACACACACACACAAAACTCTACCACACTGTAAACTATTTTTAAAAGTTTCGGTTTAAAGAATAAAGAAAATCTCCAGATTCTCCAAATCTCAGGGAAACCCCCCACATAAATAGGCTTTCTCCACTTTATTGGCATAGTTTTAAGGGTGTAATCACTATCTTGCCCACTGTGGCCTTCAGCCCATCCAAAAAATATAAATACATGGCCCTTAGACATAAAAAGGCTGCCCACCACTATGTTAACATAGATACTGCTATGGCAGGCCACACATGAAAAGATGGACATGTTCCACCAAAGTCTGATTTGGCTCTAATTTGTAGAATCATTTGAGCCTTGAGTGCTTCAGAGCAGTCATGACCTAAATCAAACCCTAAGTGTGCTTCTTAAAATTGCAGAAAAGATGGTGGCAACTCCTAAGTTTTCCTGCCTGAGCAGAGTGTTGGACTAGAAGACCTTTAAGGTCCTTTCCAACATTGTTATTCTGTTAAGTTATGAAGTTATCTCAAGGGAGATGAGTGCAGTCTCTGGTACTCACCATCTTGCTCAGCACACACTCACATACCACCAGCCACAAACACGTAGGATAAGACAAAGGAGAAGGCAGCAGGCAGCAGGCTATTGAGTCTCTTTCCTTGTGAGTTTTCATCCTCCCTTTACAGCTGTCATAGTAACCAGGTAGATTCTTCCTTCTTTTTCATTGGTTGCTAGGAGCTGGAGTAGAACTAAAGAGAGAGGAAGCGAGAGAAAGGCTGGTGCAGGGATGAGGGGCAGAAGGCTTTGAGGCAGTTGGGAGTGTGGGACATGGGGATGATGGGGTGGGAAGAACTTTGCATAGCTGGCAAGTGGTTGAGTTGGAATTAAAGACATAGATGGGGGAAAAGGTGCTTGGATCAATCACCTGGGAGATCAGGGAACGTAAAGAATGGTGGTAGCCATTTGGTGCCATATTAGACATTTGCCCACCTAACTCGGTATTTTATCCTAAATGTACTGGCACTGCACATTCTCAGGAGAGTGGTTTGAAAGGCGACTCAGAAGGCTTCTGCATGCAACATGTGTGCTCCAAGGCTGAACTGTTAAATTTCCCCTAGAATGTTGGGAATCAGTTGAGAAAATAGGAATGTAAAAACCCAGCAAAATTACCAACTTCCCTCTTGTCCTTCTCCTTGAAGACCTGCACCCCCCAGGCCATGCAGTCTGGACGCCGGGGCTGCTTGTCAGTGGCAGGGCCAAGCACCCAACCCCAAGAAACCATTACCAATAGCCCCTCCATATCTGGTGATCTTCGGCTGCTCCACACAATGTAGGTAACTAAATGAAGGAGGTGATGATGTTTTCTTCTCCCCACAAAAAACTCAACTGCTGGTTTTCCAGCTGGCCGAGACCAGGTCAAAGTTGCCGGTTGTTTAAAGGTTTGGATAGGTGGGGGTGTCCCTATGTAAGGAGCATCCTTTCCCATACAAAACTGCCTGACGCTGGCTCACATGTTTCAACAGAACCCAGGCTGATGCTGCTCTAAGCCAGCATTTTTTGAAGCAGCTGAAAAATACATCTGTTCCTGGCAATTCCTATTTCATTTCATTTCATTTCATTTATTCAATTTGTATCCCGCCCTTCTCCCGGCTTTTCGGCTTGACCTCTATACATTGTTAGATTTCTGACTACATTCTGTCTGACTTCCTGGTTTACAGTATACCTTCAGTATTTATGGCTTGGCTATTATTTTGTTTTCTGTCTGGCTTTATAGTTGAAACCTTTTAATACATTATGATTTATTTATTTGGTGTGAAGGCCTACGCCTTGTAAAATATGTTGGATTTTCAACCGCCTTAATTTGAAATGTGAAGTTGCTGGATTTTAGCATCATTATTATCGTCAGCTACGAAAGAGGAAAGCTACCAAATACAAATACTTTGGTCATCCTTCCCAGAGACTGTGGAGATCAGCTTCTTTGCTGCCAGTTTAATAACGATGGGACCCGGGTTGCAGTAGGATTGCGTACTGGAGCCATTAAGGTCAGTGTCAGACAGGGAAAGAGGACAGTTCCAAAAACTAAGGTTATCTCCAAAGAAGCAATCAAAAAAGTCAAGAACATAGCCACACCCATGCAATTGAAGCTCCACCCCTTTTTCATATGTGTCCTATATGTTACATATGTGTGTGTGTGATCTTAATTGCATAGCCACAGCTGTCTTCTTTGACACACACATACACACACCACCAGCCGCAAACAGGTGCCATACAGGTTTTGGCCTCAGTGTTCAGTAGTCTTTCCTTACCTGGCTCCCTCTCCCAGGTGTGCTACACTCCAAGAGGCTGCAAGATGAGGTATGGTTCAATTTCCATCTGAAAAGCAGCAAGCTCAAAAGACTGGTAGAGATTTTAAGCACCCATAGCTGCCTGCTGGAAATCAAAAGGACTGTCCCTTACAAGCAAGGGATGAGTGGGATCAAAGACTACAAAATTCTTTGCCCTTTCTTTTTTGGCATCTGATCCATCATCACAGATTTTCAGCACACTCAAAACATTCTGCACAACGCTTGCTTCAAAATAAAATCATACAACAAATTAGACTGATCAGAGAATTGCAATCTTAAATATACTTACCAAAGAGTAAAACCACCATGCTCCAAAGGACTTGCATCTGTAGCGGGGACTGCCTGAGAGTGCTTGCAGGAGCTTGACTGGGAAGGAAAAGATTGGGACAGCTGCAGTTGGCTTTGGGTGTGGCTGGCGTGAGTGGAAGGAGGAAGGATAGAAAAGGAAAGGAAAGGAGAAGGCCGGTGTGGTTGGAGTTGAGAAGAGAAGGTCTGGAAGCTTATTTTATTTTTCTATCAAGGGTAT
>NW_015387047.1:394729-421472 GCF_001527695.2 Protobothrops mucrosquamatus | reverse complement strand
CCCTTAGGAGGCAATACTCGTGCTACAGGTATGCTACTTCAGTACAAAATACCAGGATCAGATGAATTCAAACAGATTAAATTTACTGCTGGTGAAGATTTCAATTCCAATAAAAAGCTAGCAGCTACCTGGCTAGCAGCAATGCATAAGGTAACTAAAGCAATTGTTAATTAAATTATGCCTTAAACGCCTATAGGAGTACTTTTAGATAAACCTAATCCACTGTTCAGTTATCAGCATCCAAAATGCCAATAGGAAATTGGCAAGAAACATGGTGTTAGCAATGGTCTCTTCTACCGGGAGAATCCACTGAAGTTCAGAGTCAGGATGGCAGGTATGCCATTGTAATCAAAACCACATCTTTTAAAAGAGTGATGTTTAGCTACCACAGACTATTAGTTAAATACTAAGTTGAGGTAGTCTTTGACTTATGACAGCAACAGAGACCAGAATTTCCATTGTTAATAATGTGGTCATACAACATGACTGCATCATTTAGGCTGGCAGTGTTTGCCATCCTGTTTGCCATTGTTAACCCAATCCCATGGTAATTAGGCACTTCTACTGTAGCTGCTGTAAAATGTCGCAATATCCTCCCACAGTCATGTGATCACATTTTTGGCATTTTGCAACTGCTTTGCCTTTGTGGCTAGTTGCAGTGCCTTGCAGTCATCTGACCATGATTTGCAATCTTTTTTTATCTGTTTAACTGCTGCTGTTTAGCTTAATGGCTTGCAAAAAAATGTAAAAAGATGGGTCTAGTCTCGACCTACAACTGCAGTGACTAAGATTGAAATTTTGGTTCCAATTATGGTAATAAGTTGAGGACTATCTGTATCATGGCATAAACCAACATAAATGTTTGTGTACAGATTTTCATATAAAGAGAATCATATTTATTTATCTTATGAAATTCTACAAAATTTTCCATGTGCCATTTGATGAATCAGAATCTTAACATTTAGCATATCTTGCTTTGTGTTTTTCTTCTATTATAACAATTTGAATGCATTCAGAAATAATTGAGCCCCAGTGCTAAATTGCATGTGCAATTCCAGTAGCTTCAGACAATGACAATTCATATGTTATTCTTCCTTTTTTGTCATCTTACAGGCAGCAAAACTTCTTTATGAATCTCGGGAACAATAGGGAATATTTTGGAATTGAGGGGAAAAGATTTGCTCTAAAAATAAGCTTACTACTTGCTATTTACACATGGTATAGGGATTTTCCCTTCCTCCTTTCCTACGTTAAATGTGGTTCATCATGTGAGCACTGGCCAATTATAATGTGAGTATTTGGACCTATAAGTATTCACTTATTTAGTGTGCAATATGTATACAGTTTATTAATGCTTTAAATAGACCACTGCAAGTCTGCATCTACAACTTTATTTTGTTAAATCTTATCTGCACTTAATATGTAAAATGAAGTGTGACCTGCACTATTGCTAAATATATAGCACAACTTTTATAATGCAAATTATGTAATTCACTTAAAACCAATCCTCACTGTTCCAGAAAAAAGTTCTTCAGAAATGTAGATCTCAGGTTTTTCCCCCCAGATAGCCAAATGATCTATCAAATCCACCTTAGGTATTATTTTATATAGAATCTCCCTGTCTTCTGGTGAGGGGTTTGTATCATGAGATTAAAGGTTTTTTTTGTTGTAAAATTAAGATTTACCAAATACTACAAATAGTGCTGTATAAATTGGCCTTTTTGAATGAAACTGTCAGCAAAATTGTTTTTGAGATTTTATAGACATGTTTTGTGATAATTTGAGATTTGGCTAATAAAATCTTATTAAATACTACGTAAGCTTGTCTGATGTAGCACTACTGAGAATTCATTTAAGTAATATGTAGATTGGTGTTGTCAATTTGAACTTGATATGAAATCAAGTATTTTGTAATTGTTTTTGATGTATTTTTAAATTGATTGATAGCCGCCCTGAGTCCGCAAGGAGAAGGGCGGGATATAAATTCGATAAATAAATAAATAAATAAATAAATAAAGTACAAATTAAGCAGGAAAACTGTAAAAGTTAAATACAAATACAGAAAGTTTCTAAAGAATTCTGTTTGAAGACTTGATTTAGCACATTATTCTTAAGGACATTCAGAGAATATATAACAGCATAACGCATGTAAGATGTGTTGTATGAAAATTTCATAAATGACTTTCAGAAAAATCATACATGTTAAAAACAAACACCCAAAATGTCAACAATATCTTAGTAGTAGTTTATTGTGCACACTGGATTAGCAGTGTATTGCAGGCTTTTAACTTTTAATTTCATTTAGCAAATATTCTTTTACAATACCCTTTCACTTCTCATCACACAATATATACAATTGATGCTAAACAATAATAAAAGCAAGTCACAGCACTGCATGAATGGTTATAAATTATGCACAATGTATAATGAATAAAGCCAATTGGTCTAGAATTTACTGGCAAAAAAACAAGCATGGTTACAACATAATGGGAAGTTCAAAATAGACTTCTGTATATAAAACCATGTACAATTAGTATTCCAGTGAAGTGCTTCTTCGCTTGAAAGTAGATACTGGGTTTATTGCATATCTCACCCTGGTAAGCAGGGTCACTAGAATCACAGATACTATTTCAGTCCAAAAAGTATACCATCTCTCCTTTCTCAGCCTCAGTCTATTGAACCAACATATCTTTTTATTCAACCTTTTAATCACCTTCCTACTTTCACAAATAAAATTTAAATGTCCTTAAAGTAAATCATCTAGCTTTTATAACCTACCTCTTACCATTTCCAACTATTGCACTTTTCTTTCATAAGACATACAAGTTCCTTAAATCAGGATTGTCAAGGAAATAGAAGTCAGGATGTGTTTGAGGAATGGTAATAGAATATTGTGAAGATAAATTTGTACTGTAAGCAGAATATCAAGCAGAAACATCAAGTGAAGGAACAAGTGCAGTTTTTAGAAGTGTGCAAAATCTATTCAGCATAAATGCTTCTCTGTTGTGTCAGAAACACCTTTTATATCAGAAGATTGTTCATTACTCTCAACTTGTCAACTCTTACAAGATCTTTAAGGATTTACACATTAAAATCAACATTCAATTGAATATTTTAATTGTAATGTTCTTGACATAACAGGGCAGCTACAGTGAACTATGACAGAGTAGACAGCATATCTGCATTTTACAAAGGTTTTAACATCTAGCACTTTTAATTCAATTGGCAAAAAATACTGTAGACCGTTTGAGTACCTCTCTCAATGATTGGCATATTAATATGGAGCAGACCTCACTTACAAACTGCAGATCGAAAATCTCAAATGCTGTCTATCATATTAAACAAGAGCACCATTTAAAACAAGAATAGCTTTAATTTGTGGTGAAATGTAATTGCAAATGTCTCCAGTGTATACTTTCCATCTTTCAGTTCCCAGGAAAAAATATTGACAAATCAAGTGATTCAGGCAAGTGTTCGCTGTCTTGGTTTTATCCTTGGGTATAACTGCAATAACATGAAATTGGAAGTAAACTTTAAAGTGCAAAAGAATGATGAACATGTAAGGACAAAGCTGTAATATTTCTAGAAATTCTGAAGCATTATAAAAAAATGGGTATGAGGAGATGAAAAATACTTCTTGGCTTTTTTATAGAAATAAAATCACTTGTTACTATAGTATACTATACTATACTGTATATCTTGGTTTGCTTAAAGTAATGCGAAGAGATATAGCTAGTACATCATAAATTTATTGACTTTTACTTTGGAATGTTTCAAATGCCACTATAAGTTACTAATATCTAAGGAATGCTGTTCTTGTCAGCTTTGCCTGATATCAGAAGAAACAGTGAAGAGTGCAGTGAAATAAAGTTATGGGTTCTGGCTTTTGTACAGAAAGCACAAATTTTCATTAAAAAGAAGGGAGGGGGAGCCAAGATATAGAATACCCATTTTCCCATGTGAAACTTATATTCATAGTCATTTTCTGGATTTAAAGTGCAATCAGTATTAGCATTTTTTACTTCTAATCATTTCTCCAAACTCCTGAAAATAATCAGTTATCTACTTGCAACTTAGATATTCAAGTGATCATCAGTGAATTCACATAAACTCTGTACCCATGCAGAGCTCTGATCAAAACCTTTGAAAGCTTTAATAAACTTTGGCATGAGTCTTTCTCCCACAAACATCTGCATATATATGCATAATTCTTGCTAATTGCTTTTTTCTAGGATCACCACAGAAATTTCTGGAGCAAACCATGGGCCTTATCTTTCTTTTCTTTTTGCTCTGCCATATTATGACAGCTGACATGTTTTTCAAGCCCTTTGTCAGGGACAAAAAAAACCCTCCCTTTTGAGTGGCCGAACAACTTATAAACAAAAAAGCCATCTGCAGCTAAATCTGCAAAGTAGCCTGAGAACCATCAATCACCAATTTTGACACAGTTATATCTAGAACTAACAGAAAGAAGGAATGAGTTTTGAGGAAAATGGTTTAGTTACTAGTTAAGAATCTATGGTCATCAACACAAACTTCCAAAGTGTAATTGTTGGATGAGAGGACCTATTGTATCAGATGTGATCAAAAAAGCCTGGCAATGTTTACAGAAGTCTACTACAAGCAGTTCTTGACTTATGACTGGTTTCTTAGTGACCTCTCCAGGGTACTTACACTCTGAATCTGATGTGTGTGTGTGTCACATGGCTGCATTTTGGGCACTAGGCAAGTGGCCATTTGCAGTGCCTCATGGTCATGTGACTGCATTTTATTATGGGTTTTGCCAAAACCCAGCATTTATTTCTAGGTTTTGGCAAAACTGGCCCCTAGCATACAATTGGTTCACTTAACACCTTGCAAAAAAGGTTCTGATGCTCTTAGCATCTTCTTTAGTAACTAATGTAAAGAAAGAATAAAATACAGTGTGCATGAGATTACTGCATGGATATATTACTATTCTGATTATTTAAAAGCAAAAACTCCTGAGATTGGGGAGAACTACATAGTTCACAGAAACCATGAAAGTTTCCTTCCACTGACAAGGATTCTCTAGCCCTTCATATGGATTACTCTTACACTATGGTAATTGCACATGTAATTATTTTCTAATGGTAGGCTTTATGATAACTATTTCAAGCTATTAGAAGGTGAAGCAAAATATATTATAAAGCTGTAGATTACTCATCGGTGTTAATGGTTTCTAATGTGGTTATTCCTTTTCAAAATAAATACCATAATTTGTAATGGCTTTGGTATGAACAATTGTATATTCAGCCTGGGCACTATGTCACAACTTAGGATAAAATATGTATCATACTTACCCCCAAGAGATTTTTAGGCACATAGCCTTCCTTCTCATTGAGCCGAGCCCACCACCAGTCTGTCTCATTGTCATCTTTGCGTCGCAAAATTGTAAGTGCATCTCCTTCATGAAATGACAACTCATCGTTGTTCTGAGCTTCATAATCCCACAGGGCATAAACTATGCCTTTGTTCATGACTCCTAACTTCTCCTGTACACCTGTTAACAAATGTTTTAACAAAAAATGAACAATTTGAAATTAGAAACTGTATACTTTCAATTATGAAATTAAAATTTAATCATAATTTATATAATATATAAAATATAAAATCCCTTGCTTCTGGCCAGTAGGAACAAAAATGTAAAGTTTGCATAATTATAACCTATCCCTACTTCACTGCTTCATCAGTAAAAATAGCAGCAGCATTATTTATTCATTTATTTGATTTTATGAAATCCCCAACTCCAATGGACTCTGGGTGGTGTATAAACTCCAACTGACTCTGGGCAGTAAAAAATAAAACAATAAAAATCATTTTTAAAAATTGATATCTTGTTTCCTTTGGCCCTCAAGAAGAGGAAGTTTAATGTAGGGGACCTGGAACGCAACCACTCTGCTGAAATATCCGAATTGTGCAGAAATGGAGACAAGCATTCTTTCAGATATTTACATCCTATTCCATATTTGAAGCAGCTGTAATTTCCAGGTGATCTTCAAGCACAGCCCCATGATTACATTGCAATAATCCATTTGTGAGATGATCATGGCATGAATAACTATCAGAAGGGCCTGCCATGTAAGGAAGGAGCACAGTGGGCACACAAGATAGACCTGTGCAAAAGCCCTGGCCAGAGCTGCCACCTGCTACTTGAACAGTATTTATAATTTCAGAAGGACCCTAAGTTGAACGGAGAAATGCAGCTCCAGCCAATATCAATAATGGTCACTATGTCTTATCAGGATTGAATGAAGTCTATTCTCCCCCTTCCAGACCTGATCAGCTTCCAGAAACTGAGTACACTGATAGCTTCAACTATGCATCTCAAAGTTGAGATGTAGAGCTAAGTAATACTGAACCCCAAAATGGCAGATGCTCTTATCCAGTGGCTTTATGTAGATGTTAAACAGGAAGGGAGGGAAAAGCATCCCCACATGTGAAGGGCTAAAATATGATCTCTCTCCATCAATACCCACTGGAACCCCTGCAGTTGGTCCAGAAGGATACTGTGATTGATAGTATCAAAAATTGCTAAGAAATCAAGAGCACTTGTTGAGTAACAGGCAAAAAAAGGGGGAAAAAAGGCAAGCTTATGCGCATGCAACTCCATTTGTGCAAGCAGTGGGCGCACACATTTGTGCAGAACCATCCTGTCTTTCCCCCTCCCGCCATCTCCACTGGTCCACAGAGGTGGAAAGGTTGGGGACCGCTGCTCTAAAGAACCCACCTCTTCCCTTACTACTTGGTATGATTAGTGCATATTTGTATTATATAGTGCAAATATTTTGGTGCCCAGAGAAGAAATTCCTATTGATTGGAGAAGTAAATTCCAATGATCTTTCTTTGATGCAGTTGTTTCTAACCCAGATAAGTCTTAAAAATACAGCCCAGTGATGAGAGCAAAAAAGTAAATGTCTCCTAAAATCAGATCTCATCAGATCTCATTTCTAATAAAAAGACTATATTTCCTATTTCTTAACAGCCAAACTCCCTCAAAGATAGAAATGAATATGGGAAAATAATATATCCATCTGCTTTATAATCTCTCCATTCTCATTTAAGCCCTCTCACATACTGACATAATACTTGCATACAAACATTTTCTTTGAGAGAATTTAGTCCTGTCTATCCACTGGCCATACTATGTAAAGGTGATATTTTAAAGTGGCAGGTACCTGAAATCTTAAACAAAAGTCAAAGTACTGCGCAAAGGAAGAGGAACTATTATTCCTACCAACTGTTACAGCGACCAATCTAAACAAAAGCTTTCTTCATCTGTCAATATTGTGGGGGTTGTACTGCACTCTTAACATCTGAAGGGCACAGATTGGGACAGATGGCAAGTGAACTTAGGTTTTTCATCTCTCCATTTACACAATCAAATTCAGATAAGAAAGAGTACTGTTCATGAAAATTTATGTCTATGTGCGCAAATATTCAAAATAAATAATTTTTGTAATAATGTAAATACTAATATAGATCTTGAAATGAGCTGAGAAGATACATTATTAAGTTACGAATCTTCAAATTCTACAGGGAAACATGAAACCTACCATATAGGAACTGGGAACACTGAATATATCCTTCTTCCATCTCCTCACATTTATCTGCTGCAGTTTCTATATCACTTATAGTTGAAGCAAAAATTGCTGCTCCAGATTCAACAAGTAATTTACAGAGATGAACACTGTTGCAACTGGCAGCACAATGCAAAGGAGTCCTGAAACAAAGAAGGTATTGGAAAATCAGTATAAATAAAGGAAATAAAGGATATAAATATATATGCTAAGATGAAACCAACTAGCATCTGGCTGCTAGTTTTTCTTCTCCAATTGTTAGAAGGGTTATTAATATAACATATTAATACCATACCATCCATCACTGTCTGCTGCATTAACGTTGACCCCAAAATCCAACAAAAATTTAACTATGTGGTGATGGCCAGCACAAACTGCATTGTGCAGGGGGGTGATTCCTTCATCATTAGGTTTGCTGGGATCATCCACCTAGGGAAAAAAACAGGCATGACTACATGAAACATACATTTGTTTATTTATTAAACAAAGCCTGATGAATTTGATCCTATTTCCAAGCTTACCTCATATATGATCCTTTGCACTAGATCAAATTCTCCCTCTAGTGAGGCATCCAATAGCAGGGCCAAGGGATTGAACTTTACCCGCAAGGCATGACCAGTTCTCTCTGAGTCTGGTTTCTTCAGGTTGGTCCTTTTCGTCTGAACAACATTGTGAGAGTTATCTTTAAATTACTTTATTGTGATAATATTCAATTTATCGAAATCCTAATTTTATGTGTTTATTACATTTATATATCATTACATATATTAAATGTATATATCTTGCTATCTCATTCTTCATTATTAAATTTATATACCGCTCAACTCACTATCTCATTATCTATGAGCTAATTAAGATTCAATTTTCATTTCTAATTTGCCAGAGGCTAGAAATGAACATGAGGAAGAACAAATATAAGATGTATTCCAACTTGATCTTTACCTTCTTTTAAGTATGTATAAATACTTAAATATTCTCTCAATACAATTGAAAATCTACTTGGGCTATTCTAGGATGTTAATCTTCAACCACTACAGAGAGACTCAGCTTTTTATTACATTTCTCTCTCTCTCCTGCTTAAAAATGTGTTGTTATTGGTATGACCCACTTTTGTTGGCTATGACTGGATTGTGGAACATAAACCCACAACAGAAAGTTTTGAAGTATGGCCTCTAATTTATGATTCATAAAAGACAGATACAGCTCATCAGCGAACTGTTAGACTTCCTGTCAATTTATTTAAGGATGCCGAAATAGGAATATTGTTAAGCTGTAGCAAGCCAACATTATTTGACTGATGAAATATCCTTTCAGCCTTCCAAGTCACATGTTAAGTCACCACTGGAGAAGTTTGCTATAGAAAGGACATAACGGCATTAACAAATTAAAAACACACTTATTAAAAATATGTTTGTTTTGCTGTAACTTACCACAGGAAGCAGAGGTGCAGGAGGAAGAACAGGTAGCACCTGCACTTCTTCATCATCTGGGGATCTGCCCATGGGTATTGGACTAGGAGGCCGCTCAACAGGAGGAGCCACAGCAGGGTTGTTGTTGTTATCATCCTCAGTTGTCTCAGGAATTTGATTTATAGTTTCTACACTGATCAACTCCTCAGTTGCAGGAGAAGGTAGTTCATTATCGTTAGCATCTGATGAAGGCTCATCAGAAAGAGGAACTGTAGAAGGTACTGAAACTGGATCCTCAATATTGCCATTAGTGTTCATATTTCCATTGTCAACATCTGCCAAGGTACCGATGAAATCTTGTGAGTTACTTGGCTCATAAAAAGGGGCACTTTCTATTCCTCCCGCCAAGGTATTAAAGCGCTGGTATAAGAGTTTTTGAATATTTGGTCCACTGGGGCCCTCTGGCTCTGTGATAGAACTTCGCTTCTTCAAAGGCCTGGGAGCATTGGCAAGTTTCCTGCGAAGAGCTTCAAGATCAGCATCACTTTGGTAACGAAGGGGTGAATGAACAATAGGAGTGAGCTTTGTTGGACTGAGAGGACGAGGAATGTTTTCTACATTACTGTTATCACCAGAGGATGGAGTGACTTCCTGCTCTTGGTCTTTTTCACTCATATCATTTGGTGCTTGAGACTGTGATGTACTGGCAGGCAAAGATCCTTGAAGGAAGGGAAGTGGTGAAGGAGATGTTGAGCCAGACTGTACAACAGGTTTCCCATAGACTGAGAAGAAAAGGTAAGAGAGGGACAGTTAAAAGTAAAATAGAATTATATATAATTTTAAATGAAAAAAATCAAAATTACTTATGCCAGTGGTTGACTTTGTAATATTTCCTAATACACATATATAACTCTCCAATCCCTTCTACAATCTTCAGAAATTGAAGTATCCTGAAGAGAAAGAAATTATAAGGCCAAACATGTCTGATTATTTCCCATGTTTGATTTATTTTAGCCCCCTGCAACAGGCACATAAACAGAGATAAGACATATTTTAAACAGGAATCACAACAAATAATCACACCAAAGGTTAAGTGCTTTTTAGAAGTGTGAATGAGAGAAATTAAAAAGTTAATCATTTCTTTTCTCCCCTTGAGGGTCAAGATACATTTTAATCCTAGTTCTATTATCATTCTAGATCTTCCTTTTTATCCTCTTTTAAACTAAACTAAGTCTCACCAAGGCTTTTTATATATACAGAGACATTAAAATGTCTTTTTATTTCATATATTCATACACTGAAATGAGAACAAACTCCAGTTCCTACTAGCACTAATAGAGCCAGTCTAGTGGTTAAGGCAGGGGTCTTCAAACTTGGCCCTTTTATGACTTGTGGACTTCAACTCCCAGAATTCCTCAGCCAGGCACGCTGGCTAAGGAATTCTGGGAGTTGAAGTCCACAAGTCATAAAAGGGCCAACTTTGAAGACCCCTGGGTTAAGACACCAAGCTCGAAAGCAGGAGACTGAGTTCTAGTCCCACCTCAGGCATGAAAGCCAGCTGGGTGACTTTCTCTCTCAGCCAAATTCACCTCACACAGTTGTGTGGATATGTTTGCCGCTTTGAGTTATTTGTAAAAATAATAAAGGTGAGATACAAATAAATAAATTTAAAAATGTTACTTAGTTTGGAAATGTCTACAAGAAAACAATCAAGCTCAGAGAGAACCAAGGACCCCACTATATACAGACATACAGGCATATCTTCTTATCTCTTTTTGATATACATCTCAGAATCACTGTTCACAATTATTAAACTGTTAAACAAACCAAGTCTGATTCTTAAAGGGTTGCAACTTCTAAAGCATAGCCAGAAAAAGTAGCATAAAATTATTCTACCTGCTTTAACTGACTTATTTAGCGTACTATACACAGCTTGTTGATAGTTCTTTGGTGGAGTTGCTTGCTGCAGATAGACTGAATATATGGAACTTGAATTCACAGTTTGAGGCCCTTTCCTAGGAGACTGGGGTCTTGAACCTTTTTCAGCTAAGAAAGGCCTAATGGCCACTGTTAAAGGGAGATCAGGCCTGCTATCACCGCCTGGAAATAATGGTGCATTAGAAGGTTGGTATGTTGGACTTGGAGGCACAGATATCCTCTGCTGTATCTGCTGTGAAGAACCTGGTTGGTGAATGCCACTTGTGGGTGGTAAAGGAATAGGTCTTTGCCGGTTCACTGCTGTAGAACTAGGCCTTGGCAGGCTGCCATCTTTTCGTCTTTCCAAGGAATTAGTGGAACCTGGTCCTGAAGGAACAGAGCTTGGATAGGTCCCATAGTTTTGAGGCAATTGTTTATTTACACCAGGAATAGTTGGTGGCATTTTGCCCACATCAAGACTCTAGGAAAAAAACGTTTTAAAAGGCTGGTTAGACTGCTCTATTCCACACTGAAAACTAGGTAACTGAAATATAAATCTAATGACAAGATGCATAAAATTTTGCCAAGGAGCTCCATAGTATAACATTTTAACAAATGAGTTGTATAGAGATTCTGTACCAAGTTGTACAAGCAATGAAATTTTTAATATTATGTGAAGCAAAAGGGAGGGAGAGAGGGAGAGAGGCAGGGAGGGGAAGGAAGGAAGGAAGGAAGGAAGGAAGGAAGGAAGGAAGGAAGGAAGGAAGGAAGGAAGGAAGGAAGGAAGGAAGGAAGGAAGGAAAAACCCACCAGTTTATCAGTACTTCCTAATCCTGAAGATGACAAAGGTTGACTGGATATAGTTCCTTGTTTTAAACTTGCATCCATGTTTGATTCCTTCCAGTCTGTATTAGAGAGTTGTGGTGGTTTTACCACAGCAGTTTGTTTAAGTGCAGGCCACGTTCCATCATTAGCTTGAAAGAAAGAAAAATGTTTCATTAAAGATATGCTTGTGGAATAAATCAAATAGATCTAGAAAAAAATTACATTAAGGAAATAAAAGTAATAAAAGAGAAGTAAAAAAACAGGTGTACTTTTAATTCTAAAGGTTCATTATTTATGCATTGTTCTATTCCATACCATGATCAAATTACAAGAGGCTATAAACATTATCATGTCAAAATAACTACTTATTTAAAATGGCTACATTCAGAAGACACAGTTTCTGAAGCATATTAATAGCTGATAAAAAAGCAATTCTATCATAATCAGCTATACATGTTGAAATTCTCTCCTATGGTCATTTCTTGAAAGGGGCAAAATAGTTAATGCATTTATAATCAGTGGTTTTGCCCAATGAATTGTGCCATTTTGCTTGCTTAAGAGTGCAATTTAAATAAGGCCATGACATTAATTCTAGAGTTAGAAATTACTTAAAACAGAATTATCAAAATATTTAATGGCATTAAAATGTCTAAGCATATTAAGTTCATTAAGAATTTTTGCCTTAAATTTGTACCTATTTTTAGTTTGATAGGCCAAAAGCAGGGCTCCCCAATTTTTTTAATCATGATTTTGTGCTGAGAAAAGAAAAGAAATTCCGTTCATGGAATCTAAATTGAATCTAATAAAATAGTAATTGCAAGAATTTTTAAAGAAGAATTTCCCCAAAATGTAATTAATTACATGTAGTACAATACTCATGTAGGAATAGCAAGTCATGGTATAGTCCAGTGGTGGCGAACCTATGGCACGCGCGCTGTTGCTCCAGTTCTAGGCCTTCAGCTGGGTTTTATAAAACCTTTTTGCTTTAGGCCTCTGCTGCCGTGTGCAAAAAAAAAAAAAAAAGGTTCAGTCAATTTCAACTTCTCGCGGAAAAAAAAAGATCTTGCAAAGTTGGCATTGATTGATTGAACTTTTTAGTCCCACCCAGTCTGCCGTTACCACGGCAGCCACGCCCACCCAATTGGCCATGCCCACCCAATTGGCCACACTCAGCCAATGGGCCACACCCATCCGGCACTCGACGATGCATAAGTGGGTTTTGGGTTGCAGTTTGGGCACTCAGTCTCTAAAAGGTTCGCCATCACTGGTATAGTCAAATATAAAAGACTCTCCTTTTTAATTGTAAATGTTTAGGAGAGGATTTCAACAACTAATAGCATGTGTAGAATTGTGTAGGCTATCTGTTCCAAATAACCCTTTAATATCCCTTAATTTAGTACTATTATTAAGTAATGTTAATTAACTTGAATTTAAGTTGATTCATATAATTTTTCTGGTTCATTGTTACAAATTACAGTTGTGAATTGGTCCTTTGTCAGTCTTAGGATGTTATTAGAAGAGCCATGAAGGCCCAGCTCTTCACTCAGACCTTTGGGGAAGGAGAGAATGAGACCTCTTGCTTCGTTCCATCTGTCTGTCACACTTGCCATGTTTAACTTCTATCTTTATCTTTTATCAGTTTTACTGTAATGTCTTTGATTGTTGTGAGTGCCCGAATCAGCATCATGCAAGTTTAATAACTTATTATATTACTAAGGAGAAAAAAGACTGATTGTGCAAAGAAGCAGAAGAAACAGTAGATCCTTATACTCAGCTTGTGCAAGACCATGAGCATACACACACATATTGAAGGGTATGTTTGGGGTAAACATTCTATTCTAAAAATAAGCAACTCCCATATTCACCGTTGCTCACAAACTTATTCATGTTACTGTACATGAATTCCAGGAAAACATTCTGCTGAAAATGAAACTTAGAATATACCATTCTGTGTCTTAATTTAACTTATTTAAATTAAAGCTGCAAAAAGCCACACTTTTTAGTTAATAAATGAGAATGTAGCATTACTGCAGAGAAATTCTATACCATTAAAATATGTATTTTCTTATAGTTTTGATAATCTGACAATAACTACATTTCTTTCCCATACACATCCACAAGCATGATTTTCAATTGTCGTTAAATATCCATTTTGTGATCCTCTACTCAATCACCCAATGTTTATATTATCAATTACTAAATAATCTTATTTTAATTAAATATCTTCTCAGAAATATAAACCTTTCAAGAAGCTGACTAGAATGCAAAAAATGGAATAACAATATTAAAATTTATATTAGAATTTTAAATGTTATAGATTTATCTTTAAATTTAGCATGCTGAAAAGTAATCAGTTGAGAATAAAATGACTTGATTTTTGATTGGAGAGTTAAAATCATTGAAGAATATATTTGGTTTAAATATATTATGGTTTGTAAAACATACATTTCCAAAACTGATTAGTTTTGTTTCTTGGATACCATGTAGAGCTGTATTCAGGTCTGACATCAAGGTCTGATATTGTCCATGACCACCTATTACCATCATCTAGTAGTACAAAGAATCAGAAGATCAACTTTCTCTAACTACTCAACCCCCCCACCCCACCATTACAACAACAATCACATTGACTTCATGCCTGCTTGCCTAATATGAGGAAATGTTGTGGTTTTTAAATCATAGCTGAAGCAGCAGCCAAAATATGTTCCATATTTAAAGAACTTTTTTCACATGTAAAAAAATCTCACGTAGGATTATAAGCCACCTTGAAATCAATTTCTGGAAGCAAATACTGTATATGAATGTATATTAATAAATATAAATACATTATGCTGACAAGATTGCTTTAATTTAGACACATATCTTAAAAAAGTGACCTCAAATCTATAGTTTAAAATCTGTCTTGGAAAGTTTCATAGTCAATTTAATATCAGAATATATATTAAAATATAGAATAGAGATAAGGCAGAATTCTGGCTTGTGGAGTCTGTGTTGTTTTTTTTACTAAAATTCCAAGACCTATTAGCAAAACACAAGAGCAGAATACCTACTGCAAAAAATGACTGAATGTTAAAAGATGAATCGAGTCAGTTATTTCTGCATTCTATAAGCTGCAGAGCATAATATCCAATATATTCAAATACAAGCTGTATACTGGTGTAGTTCTAGGTTTTACTTTAATTATATGAAAAAAATTAAAGTAATAGTCATGAGAATTTTTTCCTCATTTTCATAATGTCAAACTTGACTCCATAGTTGCCTGCACCTGCCTTCCGCTTGCAGTTTGCCAGTGACAGGAGGAGGGTGGTGAATTCCCAAGGGAAGGGGGTGGAATGCACGAGAGCCTTCTGCTGCCAGCAAGACGTTATCCGCCAAGGTCAACTTATGAAGAATGTTTGAGTGGCACAGACAGTTTTCCCCAAAACAAAAGAACTGAACTCAATTGGTAAACTATGAACTGTGAGTGGCCTGGAGGGGAAAAAGAGGTTTTACCTATGTGGGCATTTGCGGGAAACTCCCAGAACTGACTTTGCTTCTGCTGTGCCTAGATGGATTTTTCAATAAAGCTACACTCTTGGTCATCCTAAAGAGCCTGTTATGTGTCAATGGGACGACTGACACATAACAGGCGAGACATATGCACATAGTCACACAGAATAAACCTAAGACAATGCAGTTTCAAAGCCTCTTCAGTTTGAAAAATAGTTTGCCCTATTGGTGCCCAGTTATGTGGCAACAGATGGCCAACCTCAAAAAATTAAAACTTGGTTATTACTAGATTAGAAGACACCATCAGAAATTCTAACGGTTATAACTAGATTAAGAAGTTGAGAAAATATCCTAGAAGACAGTGACAGAGCCCTTTTGCACTGCTTCCAAAAACCCTCAAATTTTATTTGAAAACTTTATTTTTCTTTGCCCTTTGTTATGGGTGACCTGCTTTCTGAAACTACCAATGGAATTCATAACTGAGATCAAGAATGGAAGTATGAACTTTCTTTTATTCCTGATTTAATTATTTTTAAGAAAAGAAATCACCAAACTATTCTAGTTAGAAAGGCATCTAGGGTTTACAAAAAGATTAGTTTAAAACATTCCTAAAATTATATCATTTGTTTAGCTTGAACACAGCAGAGAATATAAGTAAAGGTAGGATGAACAATGCATGTCTATGGAGATCTCAATCATCCAGGTCTCAAAAGTGCTTTTTCAAAAGGCAACTGGACTGTTTTTTCCTTGAGGAAGAAGAACAAAACATTTTGTTTCCTTCTTCCTCAAGGAAAAAACAGTCCAGTTGCCTTTTGAAAAAGCATTTTTTGGGATGAACAACACATGCATTCATGTTTCTTTGGAAACAGAGAGTACCCCCAGTATTTTGAAAGTTGAATCACAGTTAATGTTAACAAGCTATTCTGTTTCTTCTAGATATATAAAGAGAGTATTAAAATTTGCTAATCACTGAAATGTCTGAATCATTCTCTTTTCTTTCCTCCTCCCAAAAACTCATATACACATTTATCTAAAATACACAGGTGGATATTACAAAACCATAACATGTATCTGTATATACAACTTCACATATCCATATTAAAATTAGAATTTCTTAATTTGTCAATAATTTACAAATTCACAATGCAAAATTTTAGAACAAATAGGTGCTGAGTGAATATTGTGTGTAGCAGATGGAAGAGGTAAGAGAATACAATACAATTATAATGTTTAAATCAGAAATCTTCCATAGTCCTGGAGTTTGTCTACCATACCTATAGTTTGTATAGTAAATAACTAGATATACTCACAAATAAAAAGAAGAGAAAGAACAGGTTATGGATAAAAATTCAAAAATAAATGATAAATGATAGGTAAAAAGAAAAAAACCAATCCCACCCCAGAAATTACAGGAACAAAAATGTGACATTTGATATATTCTGAATAAACCTGTTTTATATACTTAGTATATAATCTTTTCAGAAATTGTTTTTGATTTACTGGAGAAAAAAAGTTAATTTTCAAAAAAAGCTTATGCATAAATATAGACATGACTTAACAGCAATCTTACTGTTTTTGAAAAAATATTCATGTCATAACTTTTTTATTCTATGCTTCTTGCAATTAACTTTTCATAGCAGAATTGCATAATACTGCACATCTAGAAAATCCATAGAGATACCAAATAGAAATACAAGACAGAGATATTTATCTCAAGATTATTAAAATCAAAGAAAGTTGCAGGGGCCATTTTGTTTTATTTTAATATTTTATCCCACGAGATAGAGGGCCATCTCAAAGAAATACTCCTTTATCATCTCCCTCTGCACAAAACAAGTAGAATCAATAAGAGCTACTTACCAGATTTGGACCTTCCATGAGTTGTGCTAGTAGTAATTGTGAGGGACTGTGGTTTTACTGGGTCAAGTGGTACAGCATAGTTGTTGGAGCTAGGAACCTGAATGTATGGCCCAACTGCTGCAACTCTGCCTGAAGCATTCAATGACGACTGTGGGGAGGATGTTCCATTTATTCGATTTAACTAGAAAAATAACAAACCAAAAGGTGGGTTAATATGCATTTTTAAAAATAAACAAAAGCTAGAATTGCTTCACTGAAGCTCAAAAGTAATTAGTGCCATCTACTCCACTTCCTTCATCTCACTCTTATTGGACATTTTAAGAGATAGCATGTTTTTTAGAATGATTTTATGATAAAGGCAGGCACATCTTTATAATTTCTATTTCTTACTATTAATGCTTTCAATTCTGGAAACCTTAAATCATTCAATATAAAAAGAATGATCACACATTATCTCAGATATAATCCATTTTCTTCCATTTGCAAGTTTGAAGAAACTGTAGCCTTTCATATGTTACAAAAGCACACCTGACAGATTTCTCTCATGATTGCCACAACAACCGATGGCTCCGCAAATTGTGGTTCAGCAAGATATATCTCATGGGTGTCAAACTCGATTACGTCACGTGACGTATCATAACATTTTTTGCCTTTGTGGAGTGGAGGTGGGAGTGGCCTGCGCGTGATACATCCGGCCTGCGGGCCGCCAGTTTGACACCCCTGATAGAGATGGTCAGAGGCTTCTCGCTCACATTCTACCGGTTTTAAGCAAGAAGGATGTGGCTAGAAATATTAATAGATAGCTGATAGGAAAATCAAGAGAGGAGGAGAAGATCATTTCTCCTTTGGCAAGATGGGTGGCAAGTACGTTTAATAAAAAAGTAAATACAATTTCTATTTTACTGTTCTAATTATAAGAGCGTTCTGTGCAAAGAATTAGTATTTTTCAGATTACAGAGCATTCTCTCTAAGTTGTCATGTATTTAATAGTATTGCAACTATTGCAATCTTTTATGTAATACTGAAAATAAACACCAGATTTGCCAGCGTATATAACACATTTTAATCACACATGTGTGTGGTACGAATAGATATTTTAAAAAGTTATACATTTCTCACTAACTTAAGAGTATGTCCAGATACTAGAATGCTACAGCTGCATAAAAATGGTATTTCATTGGGCTTTACAGAATTCACTGAAATGTGGCCCTTTTAATAGTTTATCTTACAGGGATGTTTTCTTTTTGACGTGCCTCAACTTTTTTCTTGTACAGGCGCTCGCGTAGCTCATTGATTCGTTTGTCCATCATAGCCACTTCCATGTTACGTTTGTTCAAAAGTTCTTTCTGTTGCTGAAGTTTAGTATTCTGTTCTTGATTAAGCCTGTTGCGAATCTATTTTTTAAAAAATAATAATAATTATCATTCAAAGTTGACCCACATTTATTCACAGATCTTTAATGTGAAAAGAATTAAGATCCAGCAGACAAGATCTAAACATGCATGTATGAAATTTGTTTCATTTTTTTAAAAAAATGAAATGACAGTAGTTCGTGTGTATCTCAGAAATTTCTGAAACTCAGTGGTTTGGTAAGAGACTGTTGTTTAAGACACCCAAACCTAAACCTTCTTTTTCAGGAACTGAGAGAAAAGTAAGGGGATCTCATTCATTTAAAGTGTATCTATGCAAGCAGATAAAATCCCATCAGGTGGTCTGCCCACTGCAGACCAATCTTTGCAGAGCTAGAAATCTATATGTCTGATGTACAAAGACCAAAAATAATCTATATATGATCATGTGTGGTTTTAAGCTAGTCAGACAAAGTCAGAATACTACCCAAATTGTGTGAGCTAATATCAAGAAGCTCATTCTATATCTATTGTCCTACTGCTGCTGTTCAGCTCATTTCAAAGTGAGCAGAAAAGTGCTGGAGTGTAATTTCCCATCTTATTCTCTGCTTATTTTTGATCCGAACATATTGAGGAGCAGAAAGGCATGTTATAACAGGGTTTAAAGTAATTTTAGACTACAGTCTCCTTTTCCCCTAATTTGAAGACCTGTGGTTTCTCCAGAAAAGCAATTTGTAGCAAGCATACAGTGCACATTTTCCTATATATATTAAACTTATATCCTTGTGTTTCACTTACGATTTTAGATGAAAAGCCCCAGTTGGCCTTTAAATGATATGCTGGGGAACACATTCTGAAAATAAGTGGAGCTAACTAATAGGTTTCCTAATATGCTGTCCCTCACACGTGGAGAAAAAAACCTAATTTAACAGCCTTTTCTGGAAAGCAAAGACAGATGAGATCATCTAAATTTCAGGAAGAGGCAGTGCCCAATCAACAGGGCAGGCACTGTGACATAGAAGCACACCTTTTCATTTCTGCAGGATAACAGTTTCATAGAAGGGACCTGAATGTGCCCATCCTATTATATCTAGTGGAATGGGAGAAACTATCAGAGATACAAGTAGTCCTCCGGTTATGCCCACTCATTCAAGAACCATTCAAAGTTATGTCAGTGCTGAATGAGGGGGTCTTAAGACCGGTTCTCAGAATTGTGGTCATTGCAGTGTCTCTGGGGTCATGTGATTGTGACTTGGATGCCTGGCAACTGGCTTGCAATTGCAACGGTTGCAGTATTCCATCCCACATGATTCCATTTGTGACCTTCCAAACTAGTTTCCCACAAGCGAAGTCAATGGGGAAGCCGGCGGGAGTCTGCAAATCATTCCCAGCACTTTTTCTCACGATCTCACTCTGTAGAGGCCACTCACAGCACTCACCTGCCCACCTGTAGCTCTCACCCACCAGCCTCCTTGCCTGGAACTCCTCCTGCCTCTCCCCATGTTGCAGCTACATGATGTCCTTGCTTAATTAGTCAAGCGGTCTTGGGGGTAGAATGGCAATCAAGACTGTCATTACACTTTATGACGAAATTGTTTAGTGATGGAAATTCTGGCCCCAATTGTTGTCATAACTCAAATATTATCTGTAGGAGTTACCCAATAAATGTGTATGGCTGAACTATTAGTGCAACATAGTGATGGGTCCTGTTCAACTCTGATAGATTCTCTATTTTTGTTTTATTTTGTTATAGAGAAATGACCAAAGGAGCTAGAAAAAAGGCTACACTTCTGCTAATAATTATTTACCTGTAGCTCTTGATATAATTTTTTTAATTCTATAGCTGCAGGTCCTGTCATCTGTCCATTGTAAGACTGGAACCCATTCAATTTCCCTTTTCTTAGGTCTTCTAATTGTTGAGTAAGCTGGTCCACTTTTAATACTGCAGCTTGTAATTCTTGTTGCTTCTCCTGGAACATGGTGCTGATATGTTCAATTTCAGTAGCTACAATTAAAATAAAAACAAAAGAAGCAAATATCAATGAGCATCAGAAATTACATGCAACACTTTAGAATTATATGCTTGCAATCGTTGCATTTTATGAGGGGTCTTTAGTGGTCTCTGAGCTTGGTTGTTTTCTTGTAGTTTCTTGCAGACTAGCACTGATGGTGTTACCTAGTTTGGGTAATGAAACATCTGCAAGAAAACAACCAAGCTCAAAGAGCACCAAGGACCCCTCATATCAACCCAGATCTACAAATATCATCCTTTATTGGTTTGCATTATATCTCTATGAGCAAAATAAGAATGAGCAATGTAGAAACTGTGATCTGACAGAAGTTCATTATGGTATTCTCATGCCGTAAGTTTTCTGATCCCTAAATACACAAATAGTCCAATTTATTTCTGTTCCCTACGCTCAGGACTTATAAGCATTAAGGGACAAATGTGAGAAGCTAAGAATATTGACATGAAAACTTAAACCCTAAATTGTACAGTCCAGCTCTATGTTCAAAGCGTAGGATGCTCACTATGCCACAACCATCCTATAAATGTCATAAACAAACAAGCCTGCATTTATACTTAAGGACTTAAGAAAATCAGTGTATGCATTTGTAAATATGTTTGAAAGAAATAGTATTAAGAGATTCTCTAAAAACAGTAAAAATTGAAAATATTAATACTGAATAACTCTTCTGATTTGAATATGATTGATCATGTGCTTTCCTTTTTGAATAAGCATGGTATGTAAATCTGTAATGTATCAGAATTATATTTATTTAACTTACTGTATTTAAAACATTTGTAAAGATACCTATCTTAAAATCGGACTATGTCCCCTCCCACTATGACCTCAGCCTATCTCAGCACCTGGGGGGAAGAGCCAAGTCTTGGGTGCCTTCTGGAAGATTAAAAGGGTGGGAGACTGTCGGACCTCCATCATGGTGAGCTATATGCAAACTAGATCATTACAGCTCACATAATAGGCCATATTTTTTTTTTAAAAAAATCCTGGCTTACTAAAATATATAAATGCCTTGCATTGCTCAGATAATTCATACCAAGTTTAACAGTTTTAACTACACATGAACTTTTATATTTCATTCTTAATCTAGTGTGTGGTCACAACGTGCTAAAAAATAAGGTGAACTTGGCTATCTTCTGATACAGCAGTTGTTCTCTCTATCATGAAAAATGGAGGGGGGGTGGAAAATAAAAGTGTAATAGCAGAAATGGCTTCCATATTCAAAATGGCTCAGATGATTGCTTTTCCATATTTGAAGTACCCACAGTAGTTTGACAGGTATCTTGGTATGTGACTATATCTAAATCAAATACTGAATTTAAAAAGTCAAGTAACAAGCATTACAGAAATGGAGAGAAATTACTCATACACAAATTGCCATTCATAATTTTGCTGTAGTCCACCTGCCCCCTCATGGCACGGATTTTTTTCAGCTTGGTTTCTTGGGTCTCTACTCGTTCTTTAAGTTTCTGAAGCTTTTCACTCTCAGACACAGACTGTTGCTGACGGCGTTCCTGTTGCTTGAGATAACGCAAACGTTGTTCCTATCAAAACAAGTACAACATGTAATCATGCTGTCTTATTTTTAGAAAAATATTACCAGTCTCTTAGTATTAAAATCATGCTGAGACAGCCAGTCTTTAAATTAGTTAACAGCTTTCTTGCCTGTTGATCTTTTTCCTTTTGAGTCTAGAAACAAATAATAACTCCCTGTCAAACCTGTAAGAAGATCAAACCTCATATACACTTTAAGAATTGGAGTGAACTATTCATTCCAACATAGTTGCAAGTTTCCTGTAATGGGTACTTCCTGCTACTCGAACATGCTTCCTTCCACTGAAAAACTGGTCCCAACACTCCATTACACAACTTCCTAAAGGAAACAGTGACTATCATAGGATTACAAACATATAAAGATAAGGAGATCTGAAGCAAGATAAATATCACTTCTTTAGAATCACAGACTATAAACTGAACAAATGCAGGAAATGCTTCCTTTTTTTCTCATAGCACTTTTTTGTTATCACACAAAACAAAAACTAAAATTCATTTCTGTCCTCTAATTCAGCACATATTTTCAGTAACATATGCTAAAATACTGCAATATGAAAGTATATATCAATTATGTTACAATTGGGAGGGGTTTTTGGAATTTTAATACATAAAATACAGCCCTGTTCAGACAAATAGCCTATACCGTGAACAATTTTTACATATCAATTATGTTCACTTATTTACTCCTTTTCTGAACTAAATATGCCATAATCTTTGCTCACTGAGGATTCATTACAGTACCTTCATAATATAGGTTGTTCTTTCCGCACCAGAACTGAACATGCTATTCATGTCTAGCTGTACTGTAAGCATGTTTAAAACCATATACTACTGGTAATTATATATTTTTACTTTTTTTAATTAATCTGAAATCAATTGGTGCAATTTATTTATGATTCCAAAAGATGGAGAGTAGAATCTCATATCTCTCTATTCTTATAATCCCTATTCATATATCTCTCTATTCCAAAACCTTTGGAAACTCTTATCATTCTTGACATTCACAGAGCACTCCATGCTTAATTTAAAAGCATCTATACTAAATTTGTTGAGCTCAAATAAACAGATGAAACTGAGCCAGCCAAAAGAAAAAAGAGAAAGTTATTCTCAGAGATCAAATAAATAATCTGGGCAGTTTAAGCCATACTACCACCAAAGAACTATTGATAAAACAAAACAAAAACTAGCTATAAAATGTCTGTTGTGTTTCAACTGCTGCCTTATAAAATATCCTGGCCATTTTTACTGCATTGGTGCACTTATCACCAATTATGCTACCTTCACTAAGAATCCAATTCACTTTTATTTCAAGAGTATAATATAAGGTCAGTTGCATATGTTCGCTTGTAGCAGCATTTTAAGCAAGGAAAAATGAATTGCAGCAATTCTTGATTACATCATTTTCTATATTGCTCCGATTTAAAAAATCTTCTAGAGAGTATATTTTCAAAGTCTGATAGAAGTTTACCTTGGCAACCAACATTTGCTGCTGATTTTCAATTTGCTGTTGCTGCCTAGCAGCCATATCCTGAAGTTCTGACAGTGTGAGTTCAACACGTGGATTTCCAACCTATAAAGGAAAAAAAGATCAATTGTAAAAAAAGGAAGAGCACTAGAGACCTAATAACACAATTTCAGTGGAAATAAATTAAAAGCAAGCTATAATTTATTACTTGATCTCAAGACAAAACAGAACTCAAAAATGACAAATATACATTACATATGAAATATGTTTGAAAATTTAGCTTCCTGAAACCAAATATATATTTTACATACCTAACATATCAAGGTTTAGCAAAAAGTAGACAATCAACTATAAAAAACACGAAAACCAGTAACATACTAAAAAAAATCTTAGAAAAATCCTAAAAAGAAAACCCCAAAATTTAAAAAACCCAATAATAAATATTTAAACATTTCACATCCTGTATATATTGTACATCAGATGCTGCACATAAATTATTGGTTTACAAAAAATCTGGGTGTTATTAAAACTCTCAGGTCTGTTTGTAACTTTTAAATAGTCCAACTGTGCATCATTGCACAAACCTTTTTGAAGTACCTCAAATCTGATAACTTAAAACATATGCAAAATCTGAGACCCATTACTCCCGTGTAACTGAAATTTCAAAGATCTTCACATCATCTGTATTTGCAAAGTTGTAGCCACTGCAGTGTCACCATGGTTAGCCGCAGTCATGCGACTGTGATTTCCAAAGCTCCCTGCAAGCTTCCCACAAGCAAAGTCAATAGGGAAGCCAGCAGGAAGTTGGAAGTCACTCCCACTCCCATTGCTTTTTTGTCCACATGCTTTGTCATTCTGTTTCATTGTTTATATAATGAAATATATCTGAAAGGATGACCTAATGGTTCATAGTTCTGTTATAACACTAACAGAAAAATAACAAAAATGATACTACTACTCTATGGCTGTAAAATATGAAATCTGCACCAAACAAAAATATATTGCTTCATTTTTTTATTAGTGGAAAACGCTAATTTTTAAAAGATAAATAAATTACACATTTACTAAGTAAATATTTCTGTTTTTACAATTTCATGTAGAATATATTTTCTCTTTTCATAAAGCAGAAGACTCAGCTAGCCTGGTCTACTTACCAAACAAAATTATCTGACATTAATATGGTATCATAATTAATGAATGCACATGTTTTTTCATTACCTTATTTTATTTTTCACAGTTGAACAGTATCACTAGAACTATTTTACCATCAAATAATTGTGCATAATAAAACAATGTAGCTTTCAATTACTGAAAGAAAGTCATCAGAAGAATGCATCATAATCCTAATGGCTTAAATATTACAACATTTGATAAAGCATATCAAAATCCATGAATCTGAACTACACTAAATCAAAAAATACAAAAAGGCTGAGGGAAATAAAAACACTAGCCAGTAAAAAGAAAGTTACTTCTGTCCAGATCTATTGAGCCATGGCCTGAACTCTTTCAGTAAGGTGTTTTTGCACAGACACCTTAAGAAAAAGTTTACTTTATGACTAGGATATAGTTCCAACTCAACTTCTTCTCATACAAAAATCAGTAAGACATTAAAGAAAATCTAATTTAGATTTTTCCCAAAATATTACAGTTAAGTGCATACATTCCATAATACTGAAGGGCTAAAAATAACTGAAATATCTCCAAAATATAGCATTTCACCTTCTATCCACACCGGTATCAGCAAATAATGACAATAACCTTTTACACACAAATATACTTTCTACATATTTAGACAAATCTTTACCATCAATGACTATTCTGAAGTGGTATATGAACAAAACAGAAATAACAACAACAAAGGTTTAAACCTGTAGCATTATGCTTGGCTGTTTCCTTTCTCCATGAGAAAAAGAAGGTTGTAGAAGAACAAGACACTCAGCTTCAGAGCTGCAAATTTTGAAGATCAGAACCAGAATGTTTGGCCCATCAAAGTAGGGCAGCTAAGTCTTTGAAAATTAAATAACTTCATAATAAATTTGTTCTCGTGTAATACAAGTTTTCCTGAAAAAGATTCAAGCTTTTAATTCTAATTCTTTTTAATTCAGTTACAATTCAGATAAAATGGCTGAAAAATATCTCAAATTCTCCTAATCCAAAATCCTCTATTTAGAAACAAAGCTCAAAGAAAACAATAGTAAACATTTCTAATCCTGTTAAAGTCTGAGAGCTCAAATAACTAAATATTGTACTCATACTACTTATATAGTTGTTCTCTGAATGACATCATTTATTTTTCAAAACAAACCTGAGCCTATCACATGTAAGACACACTTGTGGCACTCTGACAATAATATAATAATAATGCATTTCCAACGTTCAGAAAAGGCTTTCTACGTAGATAACTACTCCCACACATTCCAAAAAATCATTTTGAGCTTCACTTTCTAACAAACTATTGGCTTCTTTTTATTAAGTGAGAAATGTCTTAAAATAGAACTGGTCCAAATATAATTCTGACCATACTAACCTCTATAAAAACATAATATTTATACTTCAACTTCTTACATCTGAGGAATCTTTTAGAGCAAAGTATCATCTACTGGAAACATAGCCAGTGAAATCTCACTTTATTTTTAGTTCTATCATATCCCAGTGACAAAGATGTGGAAATAAAATGATATATCATAATTAAAATAATTATGTTATTCAACAAAAGTGCCCGCATGCTTTATTATCTTCATTTATTTAAAAATGATCAGCTGATATACACTTAGCTCCCAAAGATAAGTTTCTATGCGCACCAGTATTAAAAACAGCAATCTTAAAAAAACAGTGAAACAGAAATATGAGAAATATACAGTTCCCTGGCATGTGATCATGCTTATCAACCTGTAATCTTCATATTTTTTGTCACTGCAGCAGTATATGAAGAAATACATGTGCCAAATAAGTTGCAGACTGGAAACTTGAAGATAAGTGTTTTCATATCTGTTTAAAATCTGTTATATAGATATGTAAAACAATCCATGTATGGAATAGTTTATTTATTTATTATTTATTTATTTAATTTAATTTATATGCCGCCCTTCTCCCAGCGGGACTCAGGGCGGCGCACAACATATTTAAAACCAAAGTATATATACAATCCCCCCCTTAAAACCGAATTAAACCAAATTTTAAAGTTGTGTCTTCCAAATTCCTAAAAAACCCAGTATAAAATCCACCCTAGGTCAGGTCCGCTTGCTGAAAG
>NW_015387047.1:390744-392702 GCF_001527695.2 Protobothrops mucrosquamatus | reverse complement strand
AACTCCTGGGCTGCCGCCGACGTCTCACCCACTGATGGCAGGTTGAAATCCCCCAAGACCATAAGTCTGGGGGTCCCCACCGCCACCCCGGCTATCACGTCGGCCAGCTCAGGCAGGGCTGTTGATACATAGCAGGGAGCCAGGTATATAATCAACAAGCCCACTTGCACCCCTTTCCCCCACTTCACAAAGAGCGACTTTGTTGATTTTGTTTGTCCAAACTGAAACCAAAATGTACATGACTTTGATGTTTCATGTCCAGAATGCAACAGACTTGCTTTTTATTTATTCCTACAATGCAAAGAAATATTTTGATCCATGCAGGGTTGGTTTGTTGGGACAGTGCGAAAGAAGATAGACAAATGAGAAAGAGATAGAGATAGAGGAAAAGGAAGACAATGAAAAAATGAGGATAGACTAGCCATTGGGATATACTTAATTTGAGACTTATCAGAGACAACAACGACTAAGAAGAAGAAAAAAAGGTGCTGGGAAGATAAGGTAATACAGGGGACCAGTAGGACATGCAATACTAGAATTCCTAAAGTAGAAGAGGACAGAGAGGGGATTAAGTCCACCAGCCTTGCCCTAACATTAACTGTAATCTGTAACAGTCTGACCCTGTTGCTACTGAGAGATAAAATAAATAAATAATATTGAAACAATCACTGATGCTCAAATCTGGGAACTAGAACAGGGGTCCCCAACCTGTGGGCCGTGGCTTGTTTGTGCATGCGCACAGGCCCTAATGCCACCGCCGTGCAACACACATTTCCCTGCTCCTCCCTTTCCCTCCAGGCTGCCAACCCAGAAAGGTTGGGGAGCTCTGAACTAGAAAACCCATATTAGTAGGTTAAATTCACATCATCATCATCATCCTCATCAAGTTGGAAGGGACCTTGGAGGTCATCTAGTTCTACCCCCTGCTCAGGCAGGAAACCCTATACCATTTCAGACAAATGGCTGTCCAGTCTCTTCTTAAAAAGCAGAAGCATTCACTGCTTCTGGAGACAGGTTGTTCCACTGGTTAATTGTTCTAGCTGTCAGGAAGTTTCTTCTTAGTTCTAGATTGCTTCTCTCCTTGATTAGTTTCCACCCGTTGCTTCTTGTCCTGCCTTCAGGCGCTTTAGAGAATAGCTTGACTCCCTCTTCTTTGTGGCAGCCCCTGAGATATCGTAGCACTGCTATCATGTCCCCTCTCGTCCTTCTCTTCATTAAACTAGACATACCCAATTCCAGCAGCCGTTCCTTGTATGTTTTAGCCTCCAGGCCCCTAATCATCTTTGTTGCTCTTCTCTGTACTCTTTCTAGAGTCTCAACATCTTTTGTACATCGTGGTGACCAAAAATACTCTCACATTCTTGCTTAAAGAAGATCTCTGTATTCTTCTACACCACTATCAGATTTAGTCTACTCTCCTAACTGTGAAGGATAGGAAGGTCCTATAGAAACCAAATACAGAACAAATTCTTGCTCCTCACATTTGCTTGGCAGTTCTTCAAGACCACTAGACAAGTTTTGCCGCTTAGGGTCAGAGAGCACTGGAAAGTGCTTGGACTTGGAAACAAGGGTTGAATAGAGCAGCGTTCCCCAACCTTTCCGGTTTGGTGGCCCAATGTGAGGCGGGAGAGGGGGGGAAGAGGGGATGGTTTTGTGCAAGGTGTAGCCATGCACATGCGCACACACAGCTTCATTTGTGTGAGGGGCGACATGCGACAACCTGCCACTCATGCAGACCAGTTGCAAATAGGCCACATCCTAATAGCCGGGGTGGCGGTTGAGACCCCCAGACTTATAGTTATGGGGGATTTCAATCTGCCATCGGCGGGCGAAACGTCGGCGACGGCTCGGGAGTTCTTGGCCTCCATGACGGCCTTGGACTTGACCCAATTAGTTCATGCCCCGACTCACACGGGGGGACACACACTAGATCTAATTTTTGTCTCTGGCCAGTGGCA
>NW_015387047.1:317812-388973 GCF_001527695.2 Protobothrops mucrosquamatus | reverse complement strand
AGGACTGGCCTAGGGGTATTTTAAAGGGGTTTTAAATTAAATTTTTAGTAGAAGCGGCCAAATTTAAATAGTTATTTTTAATCTTTTTAAATTTTGTATTGTATTGTACCATTGTTTTAAACTGGCTGTAAGCCGCCCTGAGTCCTCCGGGAGAAGGGCGGGGTATAAATTTAATAAAATCAAAATCAAAAATCAAATCCTAATAGTGGGCCATAGCCCACAGGTTTGGGACCTCTGGAATAGAGAATAATGATACTTTCAGCTCTGCCAGATAGGCCAGGGCAAAACACCACAAGAGCTACAGAAACTCAACTGGGTAGGGTATTTTAATAGAACTTTGAAATCCCAAAACTCTACCCCTTTTTATACCAAAAAGAATCAAAACAAAGTAATCTTGAATATTTTTCTTGTCACTTCCTCTGTATATCAGACTGTACTTCTTAATAATCCATTTAAAAGAATTGGTTTTGTGACAAATATTTCAAAACATGAAATGCATTTTTCTCTTTAATAACTGATAATCAGTTCCAAAGTTGTAATAAATTTAATCTAATTTTATAGCAAATAGAAAAAAAGATATTATACTGACTGCACATCGGTTCACTGTAAAATATACAAAAGTTACTACAACTGAAGACTGCTCAGTGATGAAATGATTTCCATTCTCTTTTTAATGAAACTGAAAGAACTGCAAACCAAAATATGAATGTTGTGTTTACTATAATTCATCACACAAAAGCAATTATGAATAATAGAAATGCCTCATTAAGCACTATAAATAAATATTATTCCTTTTAATTGTGACTTGTGAAACTGGATTTTTCTGAATGTTTAAAGAGGAAACAAAGCCATTCTAGTTTGATATGCTCTAACCTGCGATGATTAAGGCTCATTAAAAGATTCTGAAATACCATAGGCTTTACTTTATTTTTGTTTTTCCAACATTGTGGTTAATGCAATGTTTATGAAGGTGACACAACCTCAGAAAACAGACATTCAAAACAGCACAAGATTAAATTTAATGCTGTAGGCATCATAAAGCATTTACATGCCTCACATATTTTCATAACAACATTATTTCTTTTTAACTAAATTGTTGACAATGTTCCATAAGAAATCTGTACAATTCCAAATGTAAATATAATAAAACTTGTAGTACTATTTCTATTTCACCATTTATTTTCACAGCTAAGTATGATTACTAAAACAATAATCAAATGTTTATTGTTAATATTAATCGTAAAACCAATGAACTGCAAAAACACTATTCACAAGCTAAGTTGGTCAATAAGTCCCAAATCTCATAAGAAATAAGTTCTCATCCTCAGTTTGTATAGATCTAATAAATCTCAGGTGGTTTTGACCTTCTTCAGTCAAAAACAAAAGTCTCCTTTTCCTCCTACCCAAATCCTTTTTCAATATGGAGAACTGCCTCTGAGCATTCATCAGAAATCAATGAATGAAAAAGTCTAGTGGATTTTGCCAGCAGTGAAAAGCCTAATCATGATAAGATCACATCAGCTGTCAGGTCTAATTAGCTTAATGCATTGTCCTTTTCATATTAAATGGAGAAGTTTAAGCTAGTTCCATTTTTACACTTGACTGTGGATTTAAATTCAAAACACAAGCAATGCAGAATAGAAACTTTTATCGATTGTACATCTCTGTGGGTTTAAATTTTTAATTGCTTTTACTGGTTTTTTAAAATTTTCTATGCTGTCCAGAGGCGTTGGATAGCTGTAATAAACACATTTATCACTGAAATAAAATAGATACCTTAACCTTTCTAAAATTTCTGCTTTCTAGACAATAAGAATAGAAACAAACCAAATCAAACCAAACAAGTTTTAGCAAATAAATGTAACATCCAGAAGCATATGATTATTTTTATGCTATTTTCTAAACAGACATGGCTATTTGATAGATCATTTGGAGCTGAAATATGCAGCACGGGGTTTTAACTTGTGTTATTGTTTATTTCTGTATGTATTAACATTGTTTTATTTTTGTAATCTTAACTTCTCAGAGTCTTTGAGGATGGGCAGGATATAAGGGTAATATGTTAATAAGCCTACATATATAAAGACACTAGAACTCAGAACCAGCATATCTGATAAAAAGAGTCCATTTGGTGCAGTGATTAAACCACTGAATTAGAAACAGAAAGATCCTGAGTTTTAGTCCCACCTTAGGCAAAAAGCCAACTGAGTGATTTTGGACCAATCACTTTCTCTTAGCCCCAGGAAGGAGGCAATGGCAAATCTTTTCCTAAATCATATATTGCTATAGATTTGCCTAAAGTTTAAAAAACAAATCTAAAGCTATTTATTCAATAGTCATATTTAAAATATTTTAAAAGCACTATTTAAAATTTGTTCTAATAGTCTAAATAGTCTATAGTCTAAATTACTACTATCAGTAAATTGTTGCCAATAACATAGTTTTGGAATATATAACATATATTGAAAACTTTTTATATATAATAGAAATATCAGTGGGTTAAATCCTTATAAATATTCTACATAAAATTGTTTTTTAATATTAAATTCAGGAGAGGAAAAAAGTTAGGCTGTCAACTGCCATAAATTTTATAAAAGAAATCCTTGCTAAATTTGTAAAATATAAAATTGTTTGCCTTGGGGAAAGCTATGTAAAATACTTTAAAATGTGTTTTAGAAATTTTAAAATATACTGTATGTTTAGAACTGTATCAGAAAGCCAAAGTAGGCATAACTTCCCAAGACAGACTAATTAATCCTAATGTTTTTAAAATAATTTCTTATGAAGAAATGTGAGATTCTGGTATTCTCACATTAGACTGTGGAAGATGCCAGAAGTGAAATTACCAAAATTACACAAAATATCGCACTCTTACAAAATGTGGTTGTTATTTTATGTTACTTTATTTTACTTTGTTTATTTCTGTCTTAACTATGAAACTCACTTGAGGATGCCAAAATTCCAGGTTTAAAAATACAAATCAACTTGAAAATACATATACTTTTAATATGCAATTTGCCACATACCCCATTTTCTGTACGTTTCTCCACAGGTATAGAGATTCCATTTCTATGATTTTGAGTCTGACGTCCTGGGAAAAACACAATTATAACATTTAGGTTTCCCATTTAATAGCTATTTTTAGCATTAGTATACATTTAGACAATTTAAATATAATGCCCAACCTTGTGTGTGGATTTGGCCAGCACAATTTCAGGTGCTGAAGAGGACAGTAAAATGTTTTCTATCTTTTTAGGTGTACAGAGGTTTGTTTTTCTACATCTCAATAGAATCTTAGTTCAATAACAACTAAAGAACCACTGGAATTGACATTATCTGAGTTATAATTACTATGTTGTTTTCCACAGTTATGTAGCTACCGTGGTAAAGTGGTAAAGCGTTTATTCACTATACCCTTTCCACAAAAACTATCACCACTGCTGCTGCTAATTTCAATGTTTTTCACACTTATAACTATTGCAGCATCCCCATGATCACATGATTAAAATTTGATATTTTGGCAACTGGCATATATTTATAATGATTGTACTGACATGGTTCACATGATCACCTTTTGTGATCTTCTGACAAACAAAGTCAATGGGGAAGCCAGATTCACTTAACAATTGTGTTACTAACTTAACTATACTGATTCACTTAACAAATGTGGCAAAAAAGGTCATAAAATGGGCCAAAATTGACAATAACTGTCTTGCTTAACAACAGAAAGTTTGGGCTCAATTGTGGTCAAAAGCCGAGGACTATCTGCATACCTATTTGTAAACTACACCAACCGCCATACCATTTTATTCACATAAGAGAATGTCAAAACTCTATTAAGCCTGAGTTTCCACCAGGCACTGTAAAGAATTCACTGCCCAATCTTTTCTATGTATCAACTTGCTTGCCATGATTGCTTTATCTCCATGAAGAGTAACAGTGTGCCTAAGATTATAAAAACAAGCTGCTGACCTAAACAGCCAGACTTTAATTTTGTTCAAATGCAATCTCTGATAATTTTTTAAATTAAAAAAAGTGAGAGCTGGTGTGGTGGCAATGGACCAAGAGATTGGAAAGCTAGTGGAGCCCTGTTGACATTTCCCTGGGTGGCAACCAAGTGAGATTGGGTCAAGGGGTGACACCCCATTATGGAGGCTCCTTAGTGAGCATGAAGTAAAGCTCCGTGGTGCTGTGGATATGCTGCCTTTGTTCTAACTGTGGAACAGACACCAGAGGACGCAGTAGCACAGTAGAATGAGCAGAAATAAATTAACAGATTAGCTAGTTGGGTCTGCTGCCCCAGAGAATATAAACACACGCTCAACTGGATGAGGAAGTGATGGTGGTTATGGGGTTCTGTTCATTAGAGTCCCCGGTGGAGTAGAGGGTTCACATGGCCAGGTGGTTTATGGCAGCGGGAGCAGGAGCAAGGCAGTGGAACCGTGGGAGGACTGCCATGTCTGTTACAACTGCTGCTCAGGTGGCCACATTTCAGTAGATTCCCTTGCCTGTCTAGGAATACCTGGGACTGAAGTTGCTGACACACAAAATTAAGAACATTTGTATGAACCAGGGGCTTTATAAGATTTGGTAGCTAGAGGTGGGGGTTATGCCTAGTTGTCTTGCTACCCTCATATGGGAAACAGGAATGGGTTGGGGGTGCTGCCTTTCAGTCCTTTCTGGAGGATGGCTTCTCTGCTGCTTGGGTAACACAGAGGGGCAGAAGGTAGGGGAGTAAAAGAGGATAGTTTGGTTTAGGATACTGAAGAGTTGTGTGAAGGAAGGCATGGGTGAGATGGTTGGATGGAGGACCTGGTCAGGTGGGTGTAGTGAGTGCCAGAACCTGAACAGAATCTGTTTTGTCTTTGTTTAGGCTGGATGTGGGTGGCTTCCAGTGCCTTATGAATGGGAGCTCGGATCGGGAAGCGAAGCAAGACAGGGAGAGAAGGGAAATAATAGGGGAGGGCATTGCAATCATGATGGCATCGGGAATATGACAGGAGACAGGGGGAAGGGCTCTTTTGGAGAAGGTTGCCCCAGTGTTTAATACCAGTACAGTGTTCTGGTCCCTTATGCTTAGCTCCAAGACCTGGTTTCTAAAGCTTTGGTGGTTTTCAGGTCTCCATCTGTTGTTGCTTAATGCCAGGTTGACCTGCAACAAAGCTCACTTCATCCACAATTTGATTGTGGATGAGAGAACCAACCTGGTTTGTATCATTAATACCTGGATGAGCAATGTAGAGGGGTGTCCCCTCTCTGAAATGTGCCCTCCTGAGTTTCAAGTGTAGCATCAGCTGTGACTCCAGCACAGGTGGCTGTGGTGGTTATTTGTGAGTCTTTGGTGGCCTCTAGTATGCCTTTTTGTTTAATGTATTTATGAAGAAATGTATGAGAAATGGTTGTGATATTGAAGTGTGTCATGTTGTATATAGTCTGTTGTGAACAATGTAGAAAGAAGCAACAATTGCTGTGCCCAATGTTTATGTTAAGCAGACATGAAAGTTGGATATGTCATAAGACACATAAAAGTTAAATGAAATGAAAATAATGGGTACTTAAGAAGCATGTGTGATAAAACAAGAAAATATAAAGTCAGATATGAATAGGTGTTGGATGAATGTGGATTGAACACAAAATGAACCATAAATTTGATAGAAGTTGCAGCTTTTTGTTCTGTAACAATACTGGGAACGGCTGCTTTAGTGATAGTGTTGAAAAGAAGAATGACTAGAAATAAGAAATATTTTAATTTATAGATGAGTTAAGAATAAAAGCTTTAAAAACACAACTGCAAAGAAGATGAAATACAGCAAGGGAACAATTTTTATTTATTTATTTATTAAACTTATTTGCTACTCATCTTATCACAGGTAAGTAAATATACTGGTTTGAAAGAGGGGTCAAAGAGGCCATCTATATCAAAATTGAACAGTCCTCTCTCAACAGAGGGGGAGGGATACGACATCATTTATCTCCAGTCTACAACACAGTCCTTTCAACAGTTCCAAGAAGGCTGCACACCCATTTGCACTACTCAGATGACCCTGATGACACAGATAAACCTCCAGGTGGCCTCAACGAATCTCTAAAAGAATGCAAATGACCAACTGTCTGCAAGGAGTATAAATCCTTACATTCCCCACCATCCAGTCAGAGCTGAAGAAGTTTCTTGGATGAGTAGCGAAATGTCTTCAAAGAAAAA
This sequence comes from Protobothrops mucrosquamatus, assembly GCF_001527695.2. NCBI lineage: Eukaryota > Metazoa > Chordata > Lepidosauria > Squamata > Viperidae > Protobothrops > Protobothrops mucrosquamatus. The sequence continues at coordinate 382,771 of NW_015387047.1, read as the reverse complement.
CAAGAAAGTCCAGTTGCCTCATGAAAAAGCATCTTTGGGATAAATAATACTTACAGATTAAAATTTAGAGATTGATAAAGGAGAATATTTAATGTTGTTCAGTGCTGAAATGAGGGGTCCCTGGTGCTCTCTGAGCTTAGTTGTTTCCTTGAAGATGCAAGACTGGTTCTTATTTTTCTTTATTTCTGGTATGATGTCCAAATATGTGGAGGTGCAAAGAAAGATTTCCATTCTAAACTGATAAACAGTCTCTACCTTTATACAGAGTACACACTTCTCTTTCAAGTTAAGAGCTCTTCTTGATATATTAAATCAAAAGCTCAAAAAGCACTTACTAATTTTTGAGATTGTTTCTTAGTACTACTGATTTTGTAATTCTTAATTTAAATCCTCAGACTGATGGAATAGGGAAATATACTTCTGTTATGTCCCAAAGGGTACAGTCCTAGTAGATTAGGAGCCGTAGTGGTACAGTTGTTAGAATACAGTACTGCAGGCTAACTCATTGCTCACTCCAGGAGTTTGATTCTGAATGGTTCACGGTTGACTCAACCTTCCATCCTTCCGAGGTCAATAAAATGAGGACCCATGTTGGGAGCAATATGTTGACTCTGTAAACTGCTTAGAGAGGGCTATAAAGCACCATGAAGCGGTATACAAGTCTAAGTGCTATTGCTATTATATGTTTGCTGAAAAGTTTGAACAGTTGACTGAACATTGAATAATTTCTGTGTTCAAGTAAGTTAGATATTTTGAAATGGATCCTAGCTTCTTAACTATTTGACCTTAGATCTTATTAGTTATTTTGGGGGGGTTTTTTCCTTCCACGTAATGTCTAACTATCAGTTATGTTCTTATAAAAGCATACTTAAAACTTGCTCCTTCAGTTATTCTGAAATCTTCAGTCTTAGCATTAGATTTTTAAAGGTAGTATGTGTTATGTATAATTTCCAGAAGAAGAACCCACTCTTTCTTACTAACCTTTGATGTCTAAATTTCCCCTTATCCCCTAAAGCAAAATGAAGGCTTTTATCTGTATATTTAAAAAGTCTTGCTTCTCCATTCCTTTTTCTAACTAAGAAAAAAAAAATCTTAGTTGCTTTTAAGTAAAACATGTTACTGAGACAGAAATTAGCTTGTCTAGGGCCTAAAAGTACTAAAAGTATTGGAAATCCACAAGCTGGCAATTGCAAACAAAATGAAAAGCTTTTAGATAAGCATTCTTAGGACTGTAGACTAAACAAGTTTAAATCAGGATTATATGTAGTCTTTTAGACCTATAATTACACTGTGGGCCAAAGGTATCAGGTGGCAAAATAAGATTCTAAATATAGAATACATAAATGTACAATGTTCAGTCCCAAAAAGAATGGGAGATTTTTACAAACCCACAAGGAAAATGTCATAAAGCAAAGCTAAATATTTTAACCATTATTTTCAAGTACTAGTAAATCCTGATATTGTTTCACAGTGGTAATTACAAGGTAGATTATTTTCATTTAAAGCATTTACTCCAAGTTTTCCACAATTAAAAATTAGGAATTCACTTGTAAGAATTAAAATCAACTTTACAGTTCTAGGAAAATGTACTTGTACTCTCTTGAATTTTCTTATCTTTGCCACTGAATATTATTATAAGTTTAATGTGAGTCCTAGTAATATATAAATTGAATGACTGGAGAAATAACACCAATATTTGATATTTGTTTCATATATTTCATAAACTAAGTCATTCATTATACAATGTGAAAATATAATCTAAGAATTTAAGTAATATTAAATTAAAAGTAATCTAATTGCTGTTTGAGTCAAACAACTGAATAGGTATAAAACATATAATTAATGAATCAATTTCCCCTTAGGTTCAGAAACTGGTCTCATCACCTTCAGCTGCAATAACTAAGAACAAACATTTATTGTAATTTGTCATCAGTATCTCACATCATTATATAGGAATGTTTGCCCAATCCTCACACAGAAGGATAGGAAGCATGGAATATGGAATATATTTTTAAGGATCATTATCTATAGAAATACCTGCAAATAACCTTTACCTACAGAATTAGTTAAAAATCAGCTATGCTGGCACATTTAATTTAAACTGATAAAAGTTGGGGCACATAAAAATTATAACCACGATGCAGCAACAAACATAGAATAAAAAAGTGCATACCCTGTTCACTGCTTTCTATTGGCGATTCTTCATGTCGGAGAAAAAATTTCACTTCCTCTCTACGAGGTCCCCATTTTTGTAGATGGTCATACATCATATGATCAAAGGGTATGTGTCGTTCTGAATACAGAATCAAATGTCATTCATTAGAGCAATTCACTGGCAATTTACTTAAAATAAGAGTAAACAAGTATATAAAATAAGATATATGTTTTATTTTCCTGTCATTTCCCTCCCTCCATCAAAATTATAATATTCTAGGGTTCTAATGGATAACCTAATTCTTTCTTTCTCCCAATTACAGAGTAACCTTTTTGAAAAAGTTTACAAATTGAAATTATATAATCTCTAAAAATAATGACAGCAGTGCTGAACTGGATTGTAGCTTACAGAAGACTGTAGTTTCATGTGATTCATTCCCATGTTTATATTTTTAAAATATTATTATTAGATTTATATCCCACCTTTTCATTCAGGAGTTCAAGGTAGTGTATACAGCACTCTCTCATCCAGTTTTTGCCCAATATAAGCATACTGTGTGATAGGCTGAAGTAAAAGGAAATAACTGGCCCAATCATCCAGTGACCTTCTGAACGCCATAATTATTTTACTCTTTCACAAGCCAATACATTAGAAAATACGTAACAATGAAGGACTAGCGTCTCAGTGTTGGAATCACTCCCAACACTTTTAACAACTACACCACACAGTACTGAATCTCATATTTTGCAACCAAACTATTATAAATAGGACTTTAGTCACTATCACTCTAGAAACAATTACATTCAAACAATTTGCAAGCCACCACATTCCACAGAGCCAAATCAGCCTAACACAAAAGCAAACGAGATATTACACCTCTATTTTGCTATCTGACAAAACAAGTCCTTGATGAAAATATGAAATAGTACTAAGCAATGCAATGATTTAAAGAATGTCATTAAGGTGTAATATCCCCTTGTTTCTTAATTCCTAAATATTTTTGTTCTTTACCAGTTTTTTAGGATCATGCCAGTTTACTATGTTTAACCACTGCTAATTTATGATAATCAAGATAATCATATCATCTTTTTTACCTTTTACCAAGAACAAGCAGGCAGAAACCTCTTCCATTCAGAATATCCCATCAGAATTCTATTAAGAAGTATAGGTTTAAGGCTAAATATGCACATTTAACTCTATTCAGGTTCAAGCTAAAAGCATGCCATCTACACAAGTACAGTAATGGTATTGTGCTAGATTGCTGTGAAAATTTAAAGAGAAGGAAGTAACTAGTAGAATACTGTGGAGTTCCATTTGTCTTTTATGGAACCTAAGATTTACATGAAACAAATGGGAGAAGTTATCTTGAACTCTGGACTGTTGTATTATCTATCTATCTATCTATCTATCTATCTATCTATCTATCTATCTATCTATCTATCTATCTATCTATCTATCTATCTATCTATCTATCTAATCTATCTAATCTATCTATCTATCTAATCCATCCATCCATCCATCCATCCATCCAACACCTCTACCTGTGTTTGCCACATCTTGCTCCCTGGACAACTATAAAACTCTGGAATTAGAAAAAAAGCTCAATCTCTGTGGAAACAGAGGTGGCAGAAATGTACCTGGCTGCTGAAGCCTACTTAGCTATAACAAAACTAGGCTACTGTAATGTGCTTAATTTAAAAAGCTATAGCAACTTCACTGATACATAATATAGCTGTTTTAGTTCTTCTCAAACTAGATAGTCAGATCCTGCTTATTAACTGCATGATTTGCCAATTTTGGAGCTAAATTCAAAGTGCAGTCCTTTAAGGACAAGTTCCCCCAAATTGCATCCAGATTTGTTAAAATTCTACAAAATCCACATGGATGTGTGATTTATAATAACCTCTTCCAACCATACCTGACTAGCTTCTAAGATCAGGCAGGCATCATTAGGACAAATACCTCAAATTGGCTCTACCTAAGGAATGTTATTCGAGTGTAGATAATTGCACCTATATAATGTTTCTTTTAGAGGGCTTTTAAACAGATATCTGTTTTCCCTAGTTCTTAAGTGTTGTAGTGTTTACTGTTCTTAAGCTTTGTGGTATATATTGTAGATTAATTTATTCAGACTTTTTAAACTGCTAACTATGTAATGGATATTTTAAAGCTCTCATTTTCTAAATGGATTTAAATATGTGAATTTTATTTAGTAAATATAATACATACATGAATATATATATTTGACTGATTTATGCCAGTGGTGGCAAACCTATGGTACGGGTGCCAGAGGCGGCACTCAGAGCCCTCTCTGTGGGCACATGCACCGTCGCCTCAGTCCTAGGCCTTCAGCTGGGTTTTATAAAACCATTGCACTTTAGGCCTCTGCCGCCGTGTACACAAAAAAAAGGTTCAATCAATCAGTCAATTTCAACTTCATGCGGGGAAAAAAAAGATCTTGCAAAGTTGGAATTGATTGATTGAACTTTTTAGTCCCACCCATTCTGCCATTACCACCGCAGCCACGCCCACCCAATGGGCCACACCCATCCAATGGGCCACGCCCACCCAGCACCCGACGATGCATAAGTGGGTTTTGGGTTGCAGTTTGGGCACTTGGTCTCTAAAAGGTTCGCCATCACTGATTTATGCTGTAATTCATTATTATAAAGATATAACTGAAAATGAAACATTTTCATAGTTTACTGATCTGCTGATTTTTCATACGACCACGAATTCCCACATAGTCTGGAAAAAAATGTATAGTTTTAGCCTAAACTGGGGATAATGCACAGTCACAAAGTAATGTTTCTTTTAAACTGTTGTTGAAAGTCAGTTGATAAATAATAATGGTTGACATAATGCAGCATAGACAAATTATTGCTTACCATTTCCACGCCACACTTCAGAAAGATGGCAGCTACCTTCACCAGGTTCTTTGCAAAATTCCACCACATCTCGACAGGTTGTTTCAGGAGTAATTGGTACTTCAGTCAAAATTTGTTCATTATTGCTCAGGAACACAGTCAATATCATCTGAAAAACAGGAAACCACTGTACAATATAGATCAAAACTTTTTACATCATGCAGTCTGATCTGTGTAATTTGGTGCACTGTCCTGAGACAATGAGTTTTTAAACTACAGAACAAGGGCCCTTTATAAAATTCAGCAAACATTCACTGAAAAATGAAACAGAATAAAGATATGCCCAAAGATCAACAGAGTTAATAAAAGAAATTACAACTCGCATCTGTTTTCAAATAATAATGTTCTGGTGACATGTTATATTTAGTTACCACAGACTGGAAAGAAATAAAAGAATGTTATGCTCACAGACTGGCAATCAGAATACAAGCCAGCAAAAACAATATATCTGATTTTCAATCAACGCCAATTTAAGCAGTGCATCCCATTTAATCAAGAAGCCGTAATATACAGTAGTTTTTTTATTATAGCTTGTATTGTTAAACTGCAATAAGACCTTAGATAAATGTGGTTGGATCTACAGAATGAGTGGACCAAATCCATTCCCTAGCAGTCATCCAGTAATATTATCACCGCTAATAAAAGAACATTGGTTTCAAAGGGAACTTGGGAGTTATTCCTGAGACTCTGGTGCATGATTTGGCTGCAGCTTTACTTGCAGGCTGGAATAAGCACATGAGGATCTTGGGATAGGATTGCACCTATATAGACACTTTGTGAACATGGATCCCATAGGGCCCCCAGTTTATGGCAGAGCTCCAGGTAATGAAACAACACAAGAAACACTTAGAGCATATCACTTGGTAAGGCCCCACTTGGAATACTACATCCAGTTTTGGTCACCGTGATGTAAAAAAGATGTTGAGACTCTAGAAAGAGTGCAGAGAAGAGCAACAAAGATGATTAGGGGACCGGAGGCTAAAATATATAAGGAACGGCTGCTGGAACTGGGTATGTCTAGTTTAACGAAGAGAACGACGAGGGGGGACATGATAGCAGAGTTCCAATATCTCAGGGGCTGCCCCAAAGAAGAGGGAGTCAAGCTATTCTCCAAGGTGCCTGGAGGCAGGACGAGAAGCAACGGGTGGAAACTAAGCAAGGAGAGAAGCAACCTAGAACTAAGGAGAAACTTCCTGACAATTAGAACAATTAACCAGTGGAACAACCTGCCTCCAGAAGCAGTGAATGCTCCAACACTGGAGGTTTTTAAGAAGAGACTGGACAGCCATTTGTCCGAAATGGTATAGGGTTTCCTGCCTGAGCAGGGGGTTGGACTAGATGACCTCCAAAGTCCCTTCCAACTTTACTATTATTATTATTATTGTTGGAAGAAGAAAGGGATGAAGCCAGTCAAACTAAGCCTTTATTAGAACTTAGCTTGTGGCAGTAAGAGTAGTGAAGTACACTTACTTCTTTGCTCTTATGCAGCTGCAGATGATCAGAGACTTTTACAATGCCCTATTATCAAAAATGTACATTACAACTAAGCTGACAAAATGTAAAATAATACATCCAAAATTTTTAAAAAATATTTTAAGAAGATGACCCTAAACATATTTGTTTACCTATTACAATTGGCAACTTTTTATATAATTTCATCTTCCTAGGAAATGATAAAACAATGCATTTTTAGTCAGAAGAACTGTTTGTGATCAATTATGTGTTAGTTGGAAAAATGTGGATCAATAAAATTGTATTCTGATAAAGCATACAACCTATTTAACGCCAGTCTCTTTTTGTTCAGCAATAGCAGTTTTGCTAAAAGAGAGGAAGAAGTAACTAGAAGTGACTAATTGCAATATATAGACTCAAACTTACAAAATGTAAGCAAAGAGAAATATGAAGTGCAAATAATAAATTAAAAACAATTGCACAAAGCAATGAAAGTGTAAAATGCCCTTAAGGGTATTTTTATAAGAGATATGAAAAGTGGCTTTCACTTTGAAATGTGTCATGAGGCTGCTTTAAAACTTTTAGGCAGACATTTTAAGATTTAATGAGTAAGCTAGAAAATTCAAATTTATTATTTCATTTACAAATTCAGTTAATGCAAGAGTCATTTAACTGTTGTTAGTAAAAATAACCTAAGGCATGACTTTGTAAATTACAACTGTAAGGTCAGACTCTGAAAACTAACCTTCTAAAACTCTCTGACTATACTTTATTCTTTGTAAAGTACCAGGACGCAATCAGTAAAATAATATACAGGTGCCAAGGCTACCAGAGAATTCTCCAGATATGCATTATTTAAATGCAATAAATAAATAAAATAGCCAAAAAATGAATTTTCTACCAAATATTCACATATAGGTATTAAAGCAAAAAAAAAAAAATCTATTTTCTAAGAAAAGCAAAGCAGAATGCATTTAATTATGGAATATTATAAATATGCAAGGAATGTAGAAAAATATGCTACTTTTCAAAAATCTCTGCTACCCTTATCAATATTTGTAATGTAATTTTTAATTTGTAAGCTAGTATCTACAATGTGAGTGTAACAATATTCTGAAAATATTACTTTAAAAAACCTCAAGCACAAAATGTAAACATGCAAGTGAAAACAAATTCATGTACAAACAGTAAATTTCTAAACGTGAAAACATTACTGTCTGTAGTACATAATTGCAAACCGCCCCTAACTATGAATTGTTGTGAGAGCATCACGATAATGAAAAAAGTTGTTTTCATTCTCACCTTTTTTTTCATTATTTTGTTTACTTTTCTGTTTCTCTGATTTATGCTGTTCCTGTTGTGTTGCCAATTTTTGTCTTTTGATAAGTCTAAGAGGCTTTGAAGAATCATTCTTAAAGGGTTCCTCATATGTAAACCACAGAGAAAAAAGGTTTTTTAAAAAACAAAACAAAACAATATACAGTGAAAACTAGAATCTAAAACAGTCCCTGTGCACAGGCTGCAGTGAGAATCTACTTAAATGGGCATCTTCTGGATGCCTAGTAAATGAATACAAGAGATAATGACGTGTGAAGATAAGCCAGGCTAGTGAAGCAAGACAGAGCCTAGTGACAACAGATATTGTGGATTCGGTTTCACCTAATTAGGTAAGTTTAAAAGAAGAATTCACTTAATCAAATGTGTAGTATTAACCACTGCGTCAGTTTAAGAAATGCATGTCTAAATAATGAGAGAATTTAAAGTTGTCATTGAATTAAACAGAAAATAATGAGGTTTTAATACAGTTACATACTGTACATGTAACCTCTGGCTTTATATTCCAATTTTCCATCATTGTATCCCAATAATAAGAAAAAAATGTAACAATGGTAAGAATTTACACAAAGATCAGGGAATCTCAGCTAATGTTAAGTTTAGTTTAGCCCACTTCTCTAACTTACCAAGCTTATTTTGCATCTTATTTTTGTTTTTTATGTATTTGCTATTTCATCCAAATTTTAGCATTTGCAAATGTGATATAAATTCAATTCACCTCATTATCCATATCTTCTTCTATATAAATAAAAATGTAAATGTTCGTTTGTTCAAAATCTTAAATCTCCGAAAGTTCTTCACCGATTGCTTTGAAATTTTGACACAACGTTGCATTTGAATATGCGCGTGTTTTTATATACCTACTATTATATAGATGTCACACCTGTGACAGGTAAAAACATGTTTTTGAAAAACAGTGCCATCTGTTGGACGTAAAAGCAACACATGCTAGCATTGTGAAATTAAACATATTACAAACGTGCGCTTTCTCTTTTCTTTCTTTTCCATTTAACCAGACTGAGCCACAGCAACGCGTGGCCGGGTACAGCTAGTGATTAATAAGGACGCTGAAGAACATAATCCTAGACGCTGGCATCTCACTTGATACTTTTCTTCAGTTAGATGAATAAGCATTGACAAATACTCTTTAAGTATACTTTTTGTTATTTTTATATATACATCTAATTGCTATGCCTTCTAGCCCATATTTATTTAGTTTGCTGGAGTTCTTTCTGTTGCTGTAACCAAGATATATTTCATCTAGAGCATTCCACAATCTACTAAGAAACTATTTGATCCTGTAATCTAAGAAATTTATTTGATCAAAAAGTGAGATTTGGTTACTGTGACAAGACTTGTTTTTGACAAATCCATTCTAACTTCTAAAAATGGCCATACTGACTATTAAGTACTGAAAACAATTGGATTAAGACCCTTTTTAGAAATTTCCAGGTCCTGATGCCAGATTGTTCTTATTTTAGAAATCCTTTCTATTATTTTTTATTTTATAATACAGGAAAAAATATTTATTGTCCAATTTCAGGCTTCAACTGGATGGGGTGCAGTATCATCAGTATGCTGATGATACCCACTAATATAATCTCCACATTTAGGTCAATCAGAATAGAGTTGGAAGGGACCTTGTAGGTCAGGCATGTCAAACTCGTGACGTCACGTGACGTACTGGAGCTTTTTCGTCATTGCTGGCAATGGGGTGGGCGCGGCTCCAGTATGATGAAACCGGCCTGCGGGCCGGCAGTTTGACACCCCTGTTGTAGGTCTTCTAGTTCAACCCACTGCTCAAGCAGGGCACCCTATACCAGGGGTGTCAAACTCGCAACATCATGTGACGTGTCATTACGTATCATGACTTTTTTGCCATTGCCGGCAATGGGATGGGTTTTGTTATGATGCATCCAGCCCGCGGGCCCTGCCCTATACCATTTCAGATAGGTGGCTGTCCAGTCTTTTCTTAAAAACTTCCAGTGATGAAGCACCTACAACTTCTGAAGGCAAGCTGTTCCACTTGTTAATTATTCTCACTGTTAGAAAGTTTCTCCTTAATTCCAGGTTGTTTCTCTCCTTGATTAGTTTCCATCCGTTGTTTATCTTGCCTTCTGGTGCTTTGGAAAATAAGTTGACCCCCTCTTCTTTGTGGCAGCCCCTCAAATATGGAATAATGCTTTCATGTCGCCCCCTAGTCCTTCTTTTCTCTAGACTGGCCATATCCAATTCATTCAACCGTTCTTCATATGTTTTTGTTTCCAGGCCCTTAATCATCTTAGTTGTTCTTCTTTGCACTTTTTCCAAAGTCTCAACATCTTTTTTGTGATGTGGTGACCAAAACTGGATGCAATATTCCACATGTGGTCTTACTAAGGCTTTATAAAGCTGTACTAATACTTCATATGTTTTTGATTCTATGCCTCTGTTTATACAACCAAGGGTTGTATTAGCTTTTTTGGCTGCTGCCTCACACTGCTGCCTCATGTTTAAGTGATTGTCCATTAAGACTCCAAGGTCCCTCTCACAGTTACTGTTTTTGAGCCAGGTTTCATTTTGTAACTTTCATTTTTCCTGCCAAGGTGTAAAACCTTGTTCAAGTCTGTTAAGTCTTTTTGGATTCTGAGCTTGTCTTCTGGGTGGTTGGCTATTTCTGCCAGCTTAGTGTCATCTGCAAATTTGATGAGTTCCCCTTCTGTTCCCTCATCTCAGTCATTTATGAAGATATTGAAGAGTACTGGGCCTAAGACAGAATCTTGTGGTACCTCACTGCTTCCTTCCTTCCATGTAGAAGTAGCACCATTAAGGACTACTTGTTGAGTATGGTTTGTCAGCCAGTTACAAATCCATCTGGTGGTGATGCTGTCTAGCCCACATTTTTTTAGTTTACCAAGAAGTTTTTTAGTTTACCAAGAAGTTTGTGGTCTACTTTGTCGAATGCCTTGCTGAAATCTAAGTATACTTTGTCCACAGCATTCCGCTGGTCTACTAATTTAGTTACCGTATATACTCGAGTATAAGCCGAGTTTTTCAGCCCATTTTTGGGGCTGAAAAATGCCCCCCTCGGCTTATACTCGAGTCAGCGGCGGCGGTGGCGGCGGCGGGGGGTGGNGGCGGCGGGGGTGGGGCAGCGGCCAGGGAGGAACAGCCAAAATGCCCCCTCGGCTTATGCGCGGGTCACCAATTTTTCCCAGTTCTCTGTGGGAAAATCGGTCCCTCGGCTTATACTCGGGTCGACTTATACTCGAGTATATACGGTACTTGATCAAAGAATGAAATAAGATTAGTTTGGCATTATCTGTTTTTAACAAACCTGTGCTGGCTACTAGTTATAACTTCGTTTCTAGATATTTACAGATCTGTTTTTTGATTATTTTTTTCAATATGTCTCCAGGTATTGATGTTACGCTGATTTGTTTGTAGTTTCTTGGGTCTGTTTCCCCCTCTTTTTTTGACTATGGTGAAGGGTATAGCAGATAGTAGATAGGTGATGCTATGGCAGTGCTGGCTGAGTGCCAGGAGGCTGTGAGGATCTGGATGGAGAAGAATTGGCTTCACCTCAATCCTAACAAGATTGAGTGGTTTGGGTTTTTGGTCCTCCAAGCCCAGATAATATTTCATGACTCTGGATTGGGTGGCATTCCCCCAGATTGAATTGGTGCACAATCTGGGGGTCTTCCTAGACTTATACCACTCAAAACACAGTTGTGGCTGGGGGAGGGGCTTTGCACAGATTTGCACATCTCTTTGTACCCTTTCCAGGATTGGGAGGCTTTGTTCACAGTCACTCATGCCTTTGTTTGGATTATTGCAATATGCTCTAGCCGGGACTGTCCTTGAAGACCACCTGGAAGCTACAACTAGTCCATAATGCAGCAACACACAACAGTGATGGATGCACCTAGGTTTACCCATGTAATAGTTCTGTTGTACAAACTGCCCTGGCTCCCAGTTTCCTTCTGTATGCAATTCAAGTTGCTAGTCATTACATTTAAATACCTATATGGTACAGGGCTAGATCAGATAGGGTAGGTGTGCTCCTAGTCCTTTTGCTGAAATATTACTATCGTATGAGTTCTAGGAAGTGTGCCTTTTATGTGGCAGATCTTGCCCTAAGTAGCTTTCTCCCCCTGAAGTTTGGCAAACTTCTATCCTCCTAGCTTTCTGAAAAGCACTTAAGACCTGTTTTTTTCTCCCCAAGCACTGGGATACGATGCTACGGTTTAGTAGATTTGATGATGGACTGCAGGTGAAAGCTTAACTTTGGTTAAGGTTTTAAAGTCTGTGAGTTTTAATAGATATATGTATGTATAATGTTGTTTTAGAATTGATGTTAGCTGTTGGATGGGAACTGCCGAGAGTCTGATACAAGATGGATAGCTATATAAATTAATTAATTAACTGACGGATTTTGTCTTTTAATCCAGGGGCCCCGACCCCCAATCCGTGGACCAGTACCAGGCTGCGACATGCCACCAACCGGTCCGCACAAGCAAAGCCCCATCTGCAAGATGCAGGCAGCACACAAAAACATGCCCCCACTGGTTCGTGGAAAAACCTCTCTCCATGGAACCGGTTCCTGGTGCCCAAAAGGTCGAGGATCCCTTTTTTAATCCTAGTCTTCTCAACCACATTTTGGAACATATATGTTATTTCCAGAGAAGACTAAACCAAAATAAGAGTTGAATAATTCCATCTCGTCTTAGTTACATATTTTTATTAAGCAGATGTTCTGTTTCTTTTCTTTTTAAATTCTGAACACATCTGAAGCTTTTTATAGTTGTTAAAATTTATCACAATTGTTAGTTCATTCTCGACTTTTTGACAACATCTCTATCCTTCTGGGTTAGCTATGTATTCTTCCTTGATGACTGTCCCTTTTCCCTCCTCCTGTTATGTAATGTTTTAGGTTTCAGATTTTCACTGAGTTATGTGCAGCTGTACAAGTTTCTGCTGCTATCTTCCAATTTTTTCCTCATTGGCATTATTTTTAGTTGTGCTTTTAATAATTATTAAAAAAAATTATGTATTTATGTATTTATACAGTTCCAAATTAATAAAGCTGTTCCAGCTCAAAATATAAAATAAAACCAGTACAATACCTAAAGAAAGCAAACTGAATACCTAAAGAAAGCAAACTGTCTCCTCTCAAACAAGTCCCCTCTTTCACTGAGTCAAAACTGCTAGGAGTTAAATTTCACTGCTCAGCCAGTTGGGTAATTTATGCTAGTAAAGCTATTGCAAATGAACTGTTGAAAAAGATGTGAGGTATGCCGGTACATACAGTATCTCCTGGCTCTCAGATGCATTCAGTATTTAAAAAGAATATTCAATAAATCAAATATTCTAATGTATCTTCCTGTACCAAAAATAAAAAATAGATGCACCATCCCAGATGTGAGCGGGTCTGGCAAATAAGAAGCCCATCAGACCTTCCAGGATCAGACATTTATAGTGAAAAATTGGATGCACTTTCCAAATGGCTAGAAGCATACAGCTGTTTTAGACAGTTATGTAGATCTAAGGAAAATGAGAGGCCCCTGCAATGGGTGAGGGCTGAGAAGCATTTGAGAATAATAACTTCAGTGTGGCCTGAAAAAACAACATCAGAATGAAGGTATGAAATGAGTTATAAGCAACTTCAACCACAAAAAAAGATTAGGTGAGCTGTTTTGCTGGTAGTTAAAGAGAGCAAGAAAAGAAATTATTCTAAGGTGGAATTTGCCCCCTGTTTCACCACCTGTCTGTGGGTGGTGGGCAAATAATGGTACATATAATACATGAAATAAGGTAGGGGTCAAAAACTTTTTCCTTCATATAGGAGCCAGAAGCTGCTTTTTCCTCCATTTTCCAGGCAGACTCAGGCCCTGGGCTCATCTATGTGCCTTGCTCATTGGACAAGATGAAAATAGGGTGCACAGAGACTGGGAAGGAGGAAACAGGAGCGGTCACTGCTGCTTCTTCGGCCACACAAGCCAAGATGCAGTCTGAGAGTGGCTGCCACCACCATTTCTTCCTCCTTCCTTGCTCCACGTCACAGCTTGCTTTCACTGGGCAGGGCACTTGTTGCTCTGAACGTGCCAAGTAGCTGGTGAACCCATTACCAAAATGGCTCCCTTGTTTTTAGCACTGTCACTTCCAGGTGGATAAAACATTTATTTTAGGGAGTAGGGGCCAGATGATTTCAGGTAGGATGCCAACTTCTGAAACAAATCAGTCAAAAGTCTGCTCAGTCAGATCATCAGAAATGATCTGACTGAGCAAACCTTGGTTCTGAATACGGTACTTAAAACTCGAGATTCATTTAATGACTGATAAAAACAACAGTTCAAACTATTACTGTTTTCATGTTAGCAAGTCAGATTAAAAAGGAAACTATTTTTTCTGTATCCAAATGCCAACTATTGTGCCAATGATTAAATACATAATTAAAACTTGATATTTGTAACCATGGAGAAGACAATTTTAAAGATAGCATTTTCTTATATTACTACTGCTGCTCAAATATTTTTCTATCATGAACTAAAACTATGCAGTATAAAATTCTCAGTCTCTTCTGATGCATAAAACATATCTATTGGGCAGTTACCCAGTGCTAAAAAAGAGTTTTACAGAATATTTTTAAATTACTTATTCATAAGTAGTCTCCTACTCTGTTATACAGGGATATTTGAAGTTTCAATTATTAAGAGTTGTTGTTATAATGAAATAATAACTCATTTACAATGTAGAAGATTTTAAAATATAAATATAAACTCTTGCTTACTCTATCATTAGTATATAGCATGTATCATCAGATATTCAAAATCAGTACATAAAAATTATATAAAATTTAACCAAATTTTCTGTGCTTGGACAACACGCTAAACTAAAATATACTAAGCTAATTTGATTGTCACTGAGAAAATCTATCTATGTGCTGCTAAGGATTGAAAACATAATTACATAATCAGCCAATCAGTTGTAATCACACATACTAATCATTGATCCAATCATTATTGAATTTGTCCAATTTGTTGGGTTCATACAACCAAACCATAATTAACTACATAGGCTAAGCTCACAAAATACAATTAAATTTGAATCTAATCTGTTGTGTAAATCCAACAATACTTTACTCTTGCATGAACACAGCCAGCATTTAAATTTTAATGTAAATCATCCCATCTTTATGGTCACTTTCATGTAAAGCATCTAAATAGGTGATAAAGATTGAAATATTTTTTAAAAAATATGAACTATTTAACAGACATTCAATAGTTGAAGTAACATTCAATTAAAATGTTCTGAAAAGGTCATAGACAGATTTACTGCATTTTTATCACATACTGCAATTTATCACATCTAAGAGGTTATTGCAACTATGATAAACCATACAATGTAATAATAGTGCCAGCTTTGCAGGATGAAATTTCCACAGTAATACATCAAGATGTATTTTAAAATTAACAACAATTAGTTTTACAAAGGCGGATGGATAAAATGGAAAATGAGATTGAGGATCAGTTTATGATATTAAAGAAAACAAAAGAAGTCTCACTACAGTTGAACAAATCCACAATTATGAACAACAAAGCTATTTTAACAGCCTATGTACGACATTTTATTCAAACTTCATAAGAAAAGAAAGTGTTCTTTCAAAAAAATCTCTTAGTTAATGCAAAAAGAAATGATTTTTTATTATATTAAAACCATTTTCTGAAAAGGCCAATATTCTACTCATGAACATTGTTGTCCATGCATCTGATGAAGCTCCATTTATGCTAGAAAATCAGAACAATATTTTTGAAAAGGGAAGTTCCAAAAATGTTATGTACTCATTATGTAACTTATAGACAGCGTTTTGTTGCTAAATATTTAAGTCCATGTTTACATATTTCACTAATGTGAATACAACAACATTAAAATCAGTTTCAAGAATGAATAATAATTTTCACATCTTTGTCATAAAAGTAATGACCAGTGTGTTTCTATGTGGTTTTCTAAATGCAACTTTTTGACACGTTTTGTTGAATTATTCAGAAGAGTATTAGAGATTTATCTTTACAAACATAAGATTGATTTCTGAATTAAGATTGAAAAAGGGAAATTAATTTCTCTAAGGTATTTCAGAACCTTAATTAAATTAATCTAAAAATTCAGGATAAGCAAGTACTGTAACAATTATTAATTGCAATAGCAAATTAGTTAGATCTAATCACATATCTTGCAGAAATATTTCTATTAATTTCCTAAAGTATTCTCAAAGATTAGTTTAAAAGGGCTGACAGAGAAATTAAATTTGGAGGTTATTTACATGTTCTGAAAACTGACAGGATTATGATTCACTGACCTAATAAATTTGAAGATTGATGTATAGATAATGAATGCTTTCAAATAAGTGTGCATAATATACATGTTATGTATAAAGAAAGAAAATGGAATTATTCACAACAAATGCAAATTTGATTTTAATAAAACTGAATACTGACAATTCTGGCAGAACAAAATGAAACTACAAATGAAAAATAAAATTTAATTAACATTCATATTAACTTTTCAAACTTCATAACTTGCTGGATTGTTTTTAGTGCAGTCAATTGTGTTCTCATGAAAGAAAAAAAATCACTTGGCTGTAGCATTAAGAGATCTTTGTTTGACCCTATCAGCTTTAAAGTCTGATAATGAATTGTGGTTGAAGGACATCAGCCACAAATATGACATTTAAATGAAAAATAAAATAATTTTAATATTTCATATTTTAGGAATATGTTTATATGCATGTTACTTTATCACATTCAGAAAATTATCATCCATTCTTGAAACTTATTTTATTCGCATTTAGAATACTTTTTGTGATCCTAGTTAGAGTACAATTATTAACAGTACCAAAAACTTTTAACAACTTTGTCACTTTATTAAAAAATAATGTTGAAAATAGCCATTTCTATAGATGTGCAGTAAACCTTTTCCAAATGATGCTCCAAATGATGATCCAAAAAAGGTTAACCATTATAATGGACCCTGCCCATTACTGTCTAAACTCAGGATAAATGTTAAATAAGCCACATCATTAATGATCCCTCATCCCTGCTTTCCTCAATGAATTTGTTAAATGAATGTGCAGGCCATTAAGTGTGCGTGAGGTGCCTAAGGGGTGACCCTGGAGGGCCTAGTGCAAGCACAAGCTCACCTGCCTTGGGCCTCTCAAGGCATCCCCCGCCCCTGAAATACCCATGCTCCACTTCCCATCCCTTGGAGTCCCCACACCCATTTGGACCTCCTCTGCCCCTCACAATTGCTCACGTACCTTGCAAACATCTGCAGAGCTCAGGAGGAAGAGGAAAGGAAGAGAGCAGGCTTTGAAATCTGAGCTAGATCTGGGCAAAGCTACCCTTTCCCCTCCATTAAGGGAAACCTCTGCATTTTGAAATCTGAGCTAGATCATATTTCTCAATGGCTAAACACTATGATTGGCTAGCTTGAGAAAGAACTATGGTTTACAAAGAAATGTTTAATTCATCAGCAAAGCAGCCTTTACCCCTCCATGCAGCAAGGCAGACCAGAACTAGTTCAGATTTCAAAACACAGAAGTTTCTCTGTGCGGAGGGGAAAAGACTGCTTTGCTGGTGAATTAAACATTTCCTTGCAAAGCACAGGGCTCTCCCGGATGGTGATGCTTAGCCGCTTTGTTGCTAGGCTGCAGGGGTGGCTGGCTCGAAAAAGACGCTGTTTGTAGAATTCTCTCACATGTTCCAGCAAGAGAGGCCTCCTCTCCTTCCCTTCCCCCACCTCCTGAGCTCTGCAGATCTTCACAAGGTGAGTGGTTGTGAGTCGTGAAGAAATGTGTGGAATCCAATGGGGCAAAGCAGGCCTAATGCCTTTGGGGACCTGGCAGGACCAGGATGGGGGGAGAAATAGGTGGGCACACTGCAGTATCTCTGCAGTCAGTCATAAGGGCAAACAACTGGGTGGGCTCTGTAGATTTCATAACTTTGAAACAGGGTCATATATAGCTTTTGGAAGGGTCTATTATAACTTTGAACAGTCATTAAATGACCTGTCATACCTCAAGAACTACTTTTAACTGTAGAGTTAAGATTTTAGCATTTCTCCCTACAATTTCAAAATGTATTTTAATTTATACTTCTGTATTCAAAATAAAGTTTTGGACTATATGGCATTACTTTGAAAAGCCTAGATCGTGCCATCTTTTCCAAACTTTATATTGCCCTAAGGCAGTGGTGGCGAACCTATAGTGCCAGAGGCGGTACTTGGAGCCCTCTCTGTGGACACACGTGCCGTTGTCCCAGCCTTGCTTCCTTCCGTGATCCCCTCACCAGCAGCCTCCCTGGAGGAGAGTTGCCCCCGAGTGTGGCCCATGCGGAGCAGCACAGCCAAGGACATGGCAGCCAGGCAGCATTGACAAGACTCTGCCCTCACACCCCATCGCGCACAGTTGATGCTGCGGGGCGCGGGCAGAGGGATGGCCGCAATGGTGCTGCTAGGCTGCCTGGGCGATCTGCGGCAGGCCGTGGAGGTGGTGAGTGACCCTGTGGGCAGGCGGGGTGAGGGTGGGGCAGGGGGTGGAGTGGGGTAGGGCCAGTTTTGGGGCACTCGAGTCTCTAAAAGATTCGCCATCACTGCCCTAAGATATCATTTTGAAGGGGTTTTTTTTACATCAATCAGATCAAACGTAATGAGGGAATAGATAAAGGTGGAGAACATATTACTACTTCAGTGCACCAAAATTTATAATGAGTTAAAAAAGATACAACAAAATTGATAAAATAGAAAATTTTCCAGAGAGGGGGGGATATTAATCATTAAAGATATGCAAATTGCTATATTACATAAATGGAATACACAGTTATTTTGTAGTTAACAATACACTAATTACAAAAATGGCAATATATTTCCCATGAGTGAGAAATTAAAAAATGTTAAAACCTATAGGTTCTTAGTGGCTAGCTATATGGGCATTTTATTGTTTATGTGATTATTTGAAAAAGGTGCTGTTACGCAATCATACAATTCTTACTTAAAAAGGACAATAAAAGAAAATTTTATTTGGAATAGAAACAAAAATCTAATCATTAAAACAAACTCTTATAATAACAATTTATTTGCAATTTGGGAAAATGTATAGACTCATAGATTTAGCACCTCTAATAGCTATATACTGCAATTAGATGTTCTTTAAAATTCATTTTGAATTTTCTTTATCTCAATCTTTCTTTTAAAAATTAAGTGACTGGTTAAATGCCGATTTACTCTAACCCCTGGATTTTAACTTAATTCATTGTTTTTTCACTGTTTTACTCTGCAATTCTGAATTACTTTCACTTTTTCTGTATGGAAGTCAATGTATATTTCCTGAGTAGTGAAAGTGACCTGTTTGGATTCATGTTTGCATTAGATTTTCACTACACAGATTTCACATTTTCTAAACTTTTAAAAAGCTTTGGTCTTCATTTTTTAAACTTTTGATGGAAATTTTCCTTTTTTTCCATCCTTCTTTATTGTGAGAAATATTATCTCAACATTTTCTGTGGCTACTTTGTTACAGTATATCTAACTTCCCTGTCCTTGAAAGGAACTGTTTATGTCTGGTGGTGAATGCTCAATTACAGGATTATATTAAAAATGCAAACAATGCACCAATTTAAAGATAAAGCATTTCGGGAGGCCTTCAGGAAAAATGCTTTTTAACCTACAAGTTCAAATTGAAAACTTTGGTTAAAAAAATTGATAAAATAACAATAGTTCAAATCAACCTAAAGAGGATATCCAACTTAAGCACCTGTAACCAAACCCTAGCTAGTCTTATCATGGATGGATTGGAATCTAAACTGCATTTGGCAGATTTCAAAGGAACTTGGTTTGGAAACTGCAAGTTTGTTAAAGAAGTCTGAAAGAGATATGGATTCTACAGATTTGGAGTTAACAGTATCAATGAATAATGAACTGGACTTTCTTAAGAAGATTGATGGTGATTGGGAAATGGACTTGCTACACTTAACTGGAAAACAATTTGGACTGGAGTTTTTGGGGGAAAATGGATCAAAAATAGAAGTTTATGATTCAGGAGAATAAGATACAATTGTTGGAAAAATTTCCAACCAAAATCTTAAGGAAAATTTTTCTTATTAAGAATAAATAAGGACATTTGATCCTGGGCAGATCAGAGATAATGATTGTGGTGATTTATGGTAGATAAGCCACTGCAGACTATCTATGAGTTAAATACAAAAATAAATTGTTAACAGAGGACTTTTAAGTTTAATTTTACTGTTGATTCACCTGTTAACTACTTTGCTTTTATATATAGTAGATAGATGACAGGTCAAATTAGTTGCAAATAGCTGTTGAAGTTTATAAATTTTGGGCATGCTTCACAAGGGGAGGAAACTAATATTGTTGCAATATATTTATCAACATTCAACTGGGGGGACAATATATGTATATGTGATTTTGTTCTATATCCTTTTAATGCGCATTCTGTTTTCTGTCATTTTTAATGTTTTGTCAAACTTTGTTTTCTTTTTTACCTTAACTTTCTGAATAAATATTTACTCAAAAAAAAGTTATATAGAAAAATTTCTCATTGATATAATTTGAAATTAACTATAGGGAAAACTGAAAAAACAAAAGGCAAAAGATTAATAATTCTAAAACAACTATCATAGTAGTAGAGCATATCACAACACTTTGAGAATAAGTATACATCTACAGTAACTATATTTTTAAAAGCAGTGTAAGGAAAAAAAGTGAAAAAGCATGGTGAATTTGATTTTTTTACCGTATCAGAAAATGCAAGTAATTTTTCTCAATATTAGTAAGATGGTAGTCACTATATAAGGTGGGGTTCATGTGATTGTAAGTTGCTATTTTGTGACTGAAACAAATTAATTGAGAAACAAAAGAGAAGTACTCAACATTCCACTAACCCATACCTTATTGCCCCCTATATGTATGAGAAAACATTGTTGGGGAAATATAGCATATTAATACTTATATTTTATTATGGATCCACATTATTATAAACCAAGAAATGTATAATAATTCCTTCCTAGTATCCCCAGATTTGTATAAATTCCCAATTCAGTTCTAACTGTGGCAGCTCAAGTCCTTTATCCAAACTCCAAATACTTCTCAAATGTTGTTATAGCGTTTGTTCTAGTATTGGTGTTTGTTTTAAGCCCCAAACTTCAGCTCAATATAAGAGCACTGGAGTGACCCTGGACTTATATAAATTAATAATTAGGGATAAGGAATCTGAATAACTATGTTTATTTTTTTAATTTAGGGAGTAGATTCACTCCTGCTCTTGTTCTAAGTGAGCTTCTTTGATGATGAAGGAGCCAAGATCCAGCCTCAGAAAAAACTACCCCTAGGTAAGGAAAGGTATTAACTTGCTTTATTGGCTCATCATATAATAGCCACCTATGGCTATGGTGTTGTTTTCCAAAACCCTTAATTTTTTTACTTTGATTTATTAATAATTAGAGATTATAACAATAGGAGCCAAGTCTTCTTAACAACCTACAGAATCCCACTTGTAAATATGACAGTAATATATTACCAGTGTACACTAAGATATTACAATGTATATAGTGTATGATGCCTTAGGCATGTGTTCTTCACGATACTTCATTACTCTTGGTAAGTCAACGTATAGACTAAATAACAATGGTGCAGGTTGAAACTAAAAAAAAGTAAAGAAGGCAATAATTGAGGGGACTTCACTACAGAAATAGGTGAGACATCTGTTCCAAATTTATGGAAACTATTTTCCTTGCTATTATTTTTTCCTAAAAGATCTGAAGCATTCATTCATTAATGTAACTGTGATATTAGATTACTATAGTTGATGTATGAATTTGTGGATATAAAATATAGAAATATTAAAAAAGTAGAAATATTGGAAAAATATTAAAATATAAAAATGCTAAAACCTTTATATAATAGAACAATGTTTCTTAAAGTGTGGTCCTAGGACTTTGGGGGTCTCCCAAGAATCTCCCAGGAGTCCTCAACATCAAAATTATTTGCCAGCCTATGTTGAAAAATAATACAATATTAAAATCCCCATCAAACAATTGTGAGAAATGATGACATCAATGAAGGTGTCTATTTTAATTTGTAATATAATAAATATCAATAAATATCAATAAATACAACCAAAAGCTCTTTTGGGATTTCCCATAATTTTTAAAAGCAGTAAGGGGATCTGAGAAAAAAAAAGGTTAAGAAACACAATTATATAGAAATCATACAGTATTTAGAAAATGGAAGTTCACTTCAGTTGTACAATGCCTGTAAAGATGATTAGGTTTCATTTTACATCTGCTTTCTAATAATGTTATGATCATCTTGCAAGCTAACACTTTGAAAGCAAAAACTTCTAGATGGCATTTTTCATAAAACTACATCCAGTGACATGCCTTATTAACTGAATGCAATCTAAAGAACAATCTACTGAATGAAATCAGGAAGTATTCTTGAATGACTGTGATGACAGTCATTAAGTTTACATACACCCAAACAAAAAGATAGCCATGCTGATTCATCAGAAAAAAATAAGTTAGATAATACCTTTACTAAGACCAATCAAAATGCTACAAAAATTTCCCATGCTTTCTTAAAAATCTGAAACCATAAAAATATTTTGCAACATTTTGGTTCAGTCTAATAAAAATATTTCCCAATTATGTATTATGCTTGAAAATGTTTTCCATTCCAGAGATTTACAATCATCTGCATCTTCTATAAACTCATTAATTCTAAATATCCCTGTTTTTGACAACTGTAATATACCATCATCACAGAATCAGTGGGAGTTAACCAAATAGGTTTGTCTCATCCTTACCAAAATGCTTTATGCTACAGAAATTTCATCTAAACTATTACTTTATAATTTCACCATGCACAGTCAACATTTATTTCTTACTCATGTTCTCATGTTCAAGCAGTTTTTCTTATGGTTAGTAATACAAGAAATCCTGCCCCTCCCTTATTTATTGGAAGATATATTAAGAAATGTTTAATTAGATATACTTCTTTCTAAAAACTATGTGATTTCTTCTGCATATCAAGAGCAATTCAGGAAAAATAATTTCCTAAGCCAAGCAAATAAGTATTCTATCTTTACAGATTATTATATATAAAAAATAAAGTACAGCCAACTAACGTAGAAAGCATATTGCTGATAAACATTATTTTAAAAATCCTACCAATGTTGGGAAAGATAAAACACCAAAGCAAGGTCACATTGTTTTATGTTGAGATGAGCAGCAAAACATGCTGCAAGCATGTTTCCAGGAGGCAACAAATTATATATTTAAATAAATAAATACAGAGAGTACAGAATGAACTATGCAGCCTGATCTAATACTTCCTGTTTCGGTTACATAGAAATCCAACTATATTCACTCCTAAGGCTTTCTGGATTGGGATTTACTCATAAAAAAGTAGACGTAGGATTGCAGCAAGAATGTGCCTCTTTCTAGCCTTTCCCCATACATATTATATTTTCTTTGAAGCATATTCAGATTATTACCCCTGGATTGTGCCAGACGAAAGGCCAGAGAACTCATACACCTCAATTTTCCCCATCTTAATTCTCTACAAAACGCCTGAAGGACACAGCATTCCCGTGACAAAGAGCAACCTTTCCCTAAGCATGAACCCAACATAGCAATGTAAGGTTGTGTAAGAACCTTGTAAGGATGTGTAAGATGTAACCACTGATGGTTTGGGGGGGTGTGTGTGTGGATTGGCAGCAGTGGTTTAAATCCTCCTGACAGGTTGACCAACCTTTTCTTAGGGAGGGCTGAGAGAGAAACTAACCATATTTTTTTAAAAAAGGAAGGGGGATTATAATCAAGACATGGCTTTTTCAGCAAGCGGACCTGGCCTAGGGAGGATTTTATACTGGGTTCATTTTAAGGAATTTGAAAATACACAACTTTAACATTTGGTTTAATTCGGTTTTACAGGGGGGGGATTGTATATGCCTTTGTTTTAAATATGTTGTGCGCCGCCCTGAGTCCCGCCGGGAGAAGGGCGGCATATAAATTAAATTAAATAAATAAATAAAAAATAAATAATCCGACCCCGTCCTTCAGAAAACCCCAACATCTAACCTTATCACTTACAGGAAAACCCTGAACGGCCTGGCCCCGTCCCATTCAGCTGCTTATGGCACAGAAGGCGGGGGGGGGGGAGGAGGAGGAGGAGGGAGGGAAAATCCTTCCTGCATCTGTTGGGAAAGGGGGGAAAAACAAAACGTGCGGCGCGGTGCTCCCCAACAACTGCCTCTAATCTCGAATCAAGGTCTGTGCAGGAATAGGCTGAAGATCCCAGATACCGGATCGTTACGAAGGCTGTTTCGGCGACTACCTCTGGCCGGCCTTTCGCCGCAACACCCGGGACTATCCCCACTACGATTCCTCCTCCTCCTCCTTCTCCTCCCCCCGATAAACTGTACCCCTCTTTTCTACCCCACCGCAATCCTGCTCACCGGCATCATTTCCGGCGCTGTCACTCGTGCTAATCAAGACGCCGGTCAGAGGAACGAAGGAAAGAAAGGGGGGGGCAGGGCGACCGCGGACCAGGCCTGGCTGCGCTGCCGCTCCTTCTGGCTCTCGGGACCGGAATACAGGCTGGCTTCGAGGACGGTGGCCAGGCTCCGTTGTCCTATTTGCCCCTCTCGGAACGGTATCCTCGTTTTCTGGGTTTTTTTCCCCTTTTTCTTGCCGTCCTCACTGCACGGGCGGGGATGACAGCGGCCGCAGTATCCAGAAAGGGCAACGCTAGCCACGGCCGCCGCCGCCGCCGCTGCCGCCGCCTCGTCCTCCTCCTCCTTTTCTCCTCAGAGTTTTTTTTTTTTTTTTGCCTCAGCTCCGCTCTAGTCCGCCTCGCCAGGGGTTAACGACGGCGCTTCCCTATTGGCCGAGGCAGGAGGGAAAAGGGGGAGGGGTTTTCCCCGCTGCCCTTGGAATGAGCAGGAAAAGGGGAGGAGGCAGAGAGAGAGAGGAATGCGAGGCGCGCGGAGGGCGTGGCCGCCTACCTGCTCTTTGGGTCGCGCGTGACACGGCCCGGGTTATTATTGCTGGTGCTTTTTAGGATGCCGGAAGGAGCCACCCTTTTAAATGCGCCTGCAAGATTTTCGCCATAGGGCAGGGGTAGGCAACCTTGGCTCTTTTATGACTCGTGGACTTCAACTCCCAGAATTCCTGAGCCAGCTGTGCTGGCTCAGGAATTCTGGGAGTTGAAGTCCACGAGTCATAAAAGAGCCAAGGTTGCCTACCCCTGCCCATAGGGGGATGGATTCTAGTGGATTTTACACGAGCTTTGCGTGCATAGGAGAATCGACGCATCCCCCCGCCCCCATTTTCCCGTGGGCGTCCAGTGCTGCGTCACTGCAGGATCGCGGAATTCGGCTTCCTTTAGAGATCGTATAGATTCTGAACCCATCTTAAGGCAGCTTTATACTAAAGTCAGTCCCACCGTTCTCAAGTCAACGTAGGATACGTTTCTAATTCAACCAAAATGTGACGGCATCGTCTTCCCCCAGTTTGATACCCTTCGGAAGGACGACGTTAGTAACGCTGTATTCGATCGTCTCCTGCCAGATTGGGGAGGTTTAATGTAAACTTTGTACATTTATTTATTTATTTATTTATTTAATTTATATCCCGCCCTTCTCCTTGCGGACTCAGGGCGGCTAACAACCAGATAAAACACTAATCCCCAAAAACTACAAATTTAAAAACATAAGTAAAAACAAATATTAGAATTTGGAAGGCACCAAGTTGGGAGGCGATGGCTTGCGCTTTTAATGGTCCCAGTTCTGAATTTGCTGTGTTCTAGCTGTTTTTCCTGTTTTTCCAATTCTCTCTTGAACTAAATACTTCTGGCATCCTGCTAACTTCCTTCCCCTTCTAGTAGGATTTGCTGCTCTGGGCAAAGGCCGCCTACAAGTAGTTTCCTCGTGTCTTTTTGCATTTGCTAGCAGGACCGGCTGTATAGTTGTTCGGGCTGAAAAATCATTTTCATATATCCTCTCTGCATGCTCCTCTTCTAGAATAGATCATGGGCATAGAAAAAAAGCTATTTGAAGATTAAGCCTCCTGTTATAGATTTATATAGGTTAATAGAGATGAGGGTAAACAACAACTTTGAGAAAAAAATCCCTTTAATCATCTTCAATATCTCCTTATTTCACATATCTCCATTCATTTGTAACAAATACTAAAACCGACTTAATATAAAAGTCTGATTTTTCTTACACTATGTCAAATCCTACTATTTTTAAATGTGGACACACCCTTATTTTCCCTAGAATTCTGCCTCCCTAATTTGCTTTCTGCATTGGGGTTGATCACTATAATTGCAAATATCGTAAATCTCTAAATTCATATGTTGAGATCCGTTCTACTACTGATCAATCATGATTCTAAACTTTACCTCTTCCAGTATTTAGCTGAAAGTAAAATCAAGTTTTTCACTAATTGTGTTCACATAACATTTGCATCACACGAGACTGAACCATAACAAAATTAATTAGATTTCTTCCTAATAAACAGATACAAATGTATTTCTTTTTGTTATACCCCCCTTCCCCCAAACCCTGGCATATCAAAGGCTTCCAAGTGTTTCTACTGTGGTTTCCTTTTTCCGCTGTATTGTATAATTTGTTTGGTTTTTTTAGTCCTTGATCTGGGCAATGGCTGGAGTAAAAGCTAAAATCTTGAAGAAAAGTAGATTATGTGGTGAGCAAAAAACCACATGTGAATTACTAAGGCATAGAACCAGACTTCTTTCACAGGCAACATAAAACTTGGCTCTGCATAATAGCACATATGATCATTCCCTAGGAAAATATTTTATTTTTATTAAATAGAATAAAACAGAACAAATAGAAGCAGAACAAATGTTTTGAAATAGATGTATCTTGAAATTCAGGAGTCACATGGGGCTCCCCAAACATCTTATTTTTCTTTAGAAGAGGCCTAAATTTATGGACTTTCAAATATTGACTTGATTCATATTTTCACCTATCAGACTTAATCAGTTTCTTAGAATGTGGGTTATTTTAGTAATAATCCACACTCAGCAAATACTGAGTACACCACAGCTAAATGTATTTATCAATTCAATTTTCCAAATCTGCGTAGGTCATTTTAAACTAACCACATTGGGTTGGTTTTCAAAGTAACCTAGTTGAAAATATGATAGGCTCATTTGGGATTCAGTACACTATGCATATAGATAGCACATTCAGAGTATTATCTTTAACTTTTAACAAAGGCTCACATATTAAGGATTTACAACTTTGAGGATTAGGTTGCTTTAAGGATAAGAAGCTTGTTAATCTTTTAAGATACTACATTGTTTCTAACACTGGTGATATTGTTCCAGTCTTAATATTTTGGATTAGAATTTGGACGCTCAGCAAATATTCCTATGGTATAAATCCCAGAGGCCTAACTGGTAAAGTTAGTTCATTTCGGCTGTGTTCACATGACATGGTAAGCCACTACAAAGACTTAGGAAACTTGTCAGTGACATCATGTTACCTTTATAAACGCACCTCATTAGGCAAGGATGAAACCTTAACCAAACCACATAATATTGGCCTACTCAACATGCCTTTAGCTTATCTTTATTTTATTAGGGCTTCTTATTTTGTCTGAATCCTGTAATGACATTGAGAGTACTCCTTCTTTCCAGCCACCAATACAGATGCAGAAAATGCCTCCATGTGGCTGCCTTAACTACACCATCTTTTTGTACCCAGTAGAGAGACAATGACAGTTTAAAACCATGTTTCCTAAATAATAATAGAAAAAAATGGATGCAGCCCAATTTGAATGCCACTGCATAATTGGTAAATATTTCTTCTTTCATATAACCCAGTGTTTCTCAACCTCAGAATTTAAAGCATGTTGGTTGGGAGTTGAAGTCCATAGATAATAGTGCTAAGGTTGAAAAACACCGATCTATACAAACCACAGATACTATATGGAAGTGCAAATTCTGTGTTGGAAAAAATATATCAACAGGAACTAGAACTCCCATCTGAAATTTTCTAAGGGCCCTCTAACATCTGTTAACAGTAACTGGCATTGGCTCTAGTTGGGTGTTATGCTTACTTGCTGTTAACCAGAGTCTACTCAAATTATTCTAATTTTATACGTTCGCACAACTCACTGTACATAAATTGATAGACTGGGTTCACAAAACTCTCTATGCTAGAATATGGTTGACTTTTTTTGTGCTTCAGATGTGTGACCACAGCTATAGTGCTATACTGTACATAGATGAAAAATCAAATCCGGTTTCTTTCTGCAGCTTTGCTTAGTCTTAATAGCAGTTTTAAACATATGGTAGAATGACTCGAGCAAGAGTAATTCTTCCTGTCTTCTTCCTCTATGTTACACCCTATGGGCTAAAGGCACAATGTACTTTAAAAGTTGACAGTCCCTTATTATAAGACTTGAGGTATGCAAGGAATGCAGATGGCAGAGACCACGCCCCCTCCTTCCGCTTCTCCGTCAAGGCAAGGCCCTGGGACAAGGCTTTTCTGAAAGTGGGAGGTTGAGGTAGAGACAGATATTTAAAAACCCACTGGGTTGTATATGGTTTTAATTGAAGGGGGAGAACATAATTTCCTAATATTGTTACTGGAGAATTGGAAAAGTTTTGGAAAAATTTTGGAAAAAATATATTCAGCATATTTTAGTTTTTTATTAGTATTTTAAAAAATGAAGAGGAAGTAACATCAAGTCAAATTTATTTGTGATGGTAATTGATTCTGTGATCAGGAAACTTGATAGATAATATTTAAAAGCTGTTCACTTAATCATGCTTTACTGAATTAGACCAATTTTCTAGGCTTACCTGAAATAAAGAGCTGTAATTTAACATGGGTTGTACACAAAGAACATTTTAAGCTAAGATGTAGTTGGCTACTATACATTTTGGAAAATTATAGAAAGTAAAATATTAAGTGAAAATATATTTATTTTTGCAAACTATTTAACAAAAATACTCTTTCCCTGCCCAACCCACCTCACGGGGTTGTTTGAGAAAAACAGAAAGAAGGAGTATTAGATATGTTCACTGCATTGAGCTGTTTATAAAAATCATAAAGGCAGGATATAAATAAAACAAATACACTCTGCTCTACATTACATAACCAGAGAAGAGAGCTTAAAATGTATATTACCCATATTTCTCCTGTTGTGATGCTTTGGAGAATTTTTCTTTTTCTCTCCAGCTCATGACTGATTTTCAAAATCTATCTTTCTTTGCTACCTTCCTCTGCCAGACCACATTTACTCCTGTTGTATTCAATTCAAGGACTAATTGTGCTGACAAATGGACAGAATCATGACCTGCTTAGTGTGAGTTCTGTCCAAGTTCTAGCACATTGGAAAGAATAAAAATAAAAATCCTTGGATTTTTAAGTGTGAAATCTAATGAATCTTTTGGCAATGATGAGATGTAACCTTGACATCATAACAGCTTTGTGTCAATTTGTTCTTGTCTCTTTCCCCTGTCACCCTATGAATATTAATTAGTTATATGAGAGTTTGAGCCTTACTTCTAAAGTAGCCTGTGTTTCACCTCCTGCTTCTTCTTAGGGGAAACCTGTTCAGCTTCTTTGTGGCAGAAATTGCAGATACCTAATTCTGACTGGCTAGAGTTGATGACATCTCAGCCCTTCCCAGTACTGCTTATCAATTATTAACCTCATTATATTTTAAAATATATTCTTATATATGCCAACTCAGCTGTTTGCACAACATTCTAATCCTGTATTTCTCAACATTGGCAACTTTAAGATATATGGACTTCAACTCCTAAAATTCTCCAGCCAGCCATGGTGGCTGGGGAATTCTGGAAGTTGAAGTCTTGACATCTTAAAGTTGTCAGGGTTGAGAAACACTGCTCTCATCTATTGCTTGACAATGACATCCTCAGTTAACTGGGTATACTCAACTTCCAGAACCTTTAATTAAGCACACAGATTGAGTTTACATTAGATGTGGTCCATCATGCGACATTCAAGGTATCATCTCAGAATGTACCTGGTATTTACTAGGCTCTTGAATTTTATATGCATGTATTTTAAATGGGAAGCTTTAAAGTATCAACATATTTTTTTTTACAGAATGCCTCTGGCAATCAAATGGACTCTATAAACATTTTTAGAAAACGTAAATGGTAGAATTGCCTAGTGCTTTGTTTGGAAGTGTGCACAGCAGCCCAGAGAAAGATCAATAGGAGTAAAAGAAACATTTCAGGGGAGAAAAAGTAGAAGGGTAGACAAATGGCATTTAATTCATAGCTGAATTTATACAAAAAGTATCTGCAAGATTATATACAATAGCTGCGGATCCTAGAGAAAAATGCATGTGATTCTATCGCCATTTGTTTCCACTTAATTAGTGAGCCTTCCTTATACCTTTCCTTGATCTATTAGTCTTTTTGATATTTTTTGGTCCTATTGTATTTATTGCTTTTGCACTTTACTGATTCTATTTACTTTTCCATCTGAGCTTAAATGCTTGCATACAAAAGGAATTTTGTAATTTAAAGAGGATCATTTTCTGACTTAATTCAAGGTTCTAGCATTGCATTGTATTTTCTGTCATGAGCCACCTAAAATGACAGCAGTCTGACCTATGTTTACTGCTTCAATGAGAGCTGTGCCTTTTATAACTAGCCTTGTGGTGTGGCCGGAACAATCTTGAACTGAACACACTCAAAACTGTACAAACGACAGTAGACTTTAGGAGAAACCCTACTATTCTACAACCTCTTACAATACTAGACAACACAGTATCAACAGTAGAGACCTTCAAGTTTCTGGGTTCTATAATATCTCAAGATTTAATATGGACACCTAACATCAAAAATATAATCAAAAAAGCACAACAAAGAATACTCTTCTTGCACCAACTCAGAAAGCTCAGACTGCCCAAGGAGCTGCTGATACAGTTCTACAAAGGAATTATTGAGTCTGTCATTTGCACCTCTATAACTGTTTGGTTTAGAACTGCAACCAAACAAGGCAGACACAAACTTAAATGAATAGTTAGAACTGCAGAAAAAGCCATTGCTACCAGCCTGCCTTCCATTGAGGACCTGTATACTGCACGAGCAAGAAAGAGGGCTGTGAAAATATCTACAGACCCCTCACATCCTAGACATAAACTATTTCAACTTCTTCCCTCAAGACGACGCTACAGGGCATTGCACACCAGAAGGACTAGACATAAGGACACTTTTTTCCCCATGCCGTCACTCTGCTTAATAACTAATTTCTACAACACTGTCAAAATACTTAGTAAAGCTGTATTACTATGATAGTCCTCATCTTTCCTATTACCTATCCTTATCTTCTTATGACTATAACTTGCTGCTTGTATCTTACAATTTATAGTTTTTTGTACCCTAGTATGATTTATGTTGTTTGCTTAGCTAGTGCTCTGACTATCACTAAGTGATGCATCTTATGATTTATGATGAAGTGTTGCATTTCACGATTTATGATGAATGTATTTTCATGTTGTATATGATCATGATTATCACTATTACTTGTATGTACACCGAGAGCTTATGCACCAGAGATAAATTCCTTGTGTGTCCAACCACTCTTGGCCAATAAAAAAAAAAGAATTCTATTCTAGAACATAACTGATAGTTACAGTAATTTATGTGTGTTCCAGCAGTTCATTACTGACGAATGAAAAAAAACTGACATTTTTTTCATTCCCAATTGCAATGGGATCCTAGGATGGAGACAATTTTCTTAATGCAATTATAAAAGTTCAGAGGATTCTAATATAGTACATCTTATTTTATAGTACTGATGTTTTAATCTTGTCTCCTGTAAAATTACTGATGCTGTTTGAAAGCATTCCATAGAATGATTTAAATCATGGTCTGATAATCATTGCTTTTTAACACCTTTTTTGGTTTCTGAAGCTGCTGGAAGCTATCCCAATGTTCTTCATCATCTAATTGATCAAAGGAAAACAGATCAGTGTTTCTTACTGCTAATGGTGATAGTTCAAGTTTTTTTTCCCTTTCCCTTGCAAAATGGCTGATTTCTCATAACAAAGAGAAGGGTGCTGACTCAGCACTTCCCCTTTCCTTGTAGCAATATCCCACATCACCCAGTGGAAGGGGAATGTGTTGGGATGGTAGGGAGGAAAAGGGAGGAAATTAATCTGGACATAGTCCTTTATGCTAAAACCATATCTATTTTAATATCTTGCCTAAAGGGCTCCTAAGCCAAACGTTGCCAAAACTGAGGAGACCTGGATTTGGAGAACATGTAGCCGAGAAATATTTTCTTCTTTATTGTCCTGAGTTGCATGATGGAAGAAATTAATTACAATACTATTGATTTGATTTTGAATGTACTAAATACATAAATTTTAATCTACATTACTGGAGTATAAGGAGAAAGCCTCTGAAATTAAAGTAGCTTAATTTTACCAGAATTGAGTCACTAATAAAAGAAAATTAAGTCCTGAGTATCAACTGGCTCCAGTTTCCAAGATACAGCTTCAGGTCAAAATTGCATCAAAATAATTCAAAATTACAATGGGTGTGTGCAATTATGTTCCATAACTTTTCTGCAAAATGTGATATTGCAATGAGAATGGTGCCACACCAATCATCATAAATTTATCTTTTTGTTGATACCAATATCTTTCCATTCATTTATTGGTTTTTCATGCAATATTTTCATGCTTTTTGCATGAAAAACTGACAAACTCTAACATCAGATTAAACAACATGGTTCTACTGTTGTAATCTGGAGCCCAATAGCTCTGCCTTACTCTTAGGCAATTCCAAATACCTAATCAGGTCTTTTAGTTCACTCTGTGAAATTAGATGTGGTTCAGGAGGAACATACGGTGGGCTAAAATTTGGGTCCACTGACATCAACGGTCCCAGATCAGTTCCATCCTGTTCATCATCTTTCTCATCATTTGAGTCTAGAGTATAGGATTCTGGTGGATCTGGAATTGGCAAGTCCTCACCATGAGGAACAGGACATAGTGCAGATGGAATGTTTCGATATTCCACAATCCACTTCTTCTTTCCTGAGATCCTTTTGCAATTGGGGGAAACCATGCAAAAATAGCAGTTGCTACTCTGATTGGTGGGCTCCCTCCACACCATTGGAATGGCAAAAGGCATGGACTTTTTCTTGTTTAGCCAATGACGCAGATAATTTGCACATGTAATGCAACAATGATGAGGGGCCCAACTCTTGTCCTGATCCCCTATTTTGTATCCAAAATACAGGTGGTATGCCTTTTTTACCACTGCCGTCATACTGCACTTTTGAGATGCAAATGTAACCTCGCCACAAATGTAGCAGAAGTTATCTCCACTGTTTGCACAGTTTTGTGGCATCTTAACTTCTGAGGGAAAATATCACACAACTGTTCCTGGGAAATGTTAGGCAATAACACTTTCACAAGCCACCAAATGTAACTGTATGATCTGTAGATCTGACCATGACAAATGTACCTTGCAATAAAAGAACAATAAAAATTAGGTAATAATCTTTAGTCTCAAAGTGAAGATAAATTTATACACTTCCACAAATTTTATCTTGGAGGTTGATAATTTCCCAAAATTTGTAGACCAGTGAAATCATAAAATATGGAAATAGACTGGACAGCCATCTGTCCGAAATGGTGTAGGGTTTCCTGCCTGAGCAGGGGGTTGGACTCGATGACCTCCAAGGTCCCCTCCAACTTTATTATTATTATTTATATCCATGTTTTTCCTCTTATAAAATTCAAGCTGATGGGGGTTAAATGAACTTCCATAAGATTACTGATCATATTGAAACCTCCTTAGCTTTTACCAAATGGTTGTATTATGTACCTTGAGACTATCAAGTCCTGGGGTATAGTCATACAAGATTCTAAATCACAAATTGCCAACTATATTGTAACTCAGCATATTCTACTGCAATCAGAATGATTCTCAACCTACATATAAATAGAAACAATTTTAAGACATCCATGGTAACAGCTGAAACTATGCGATGCCTTTTTACTCAAAAATTACATTGAAAATAAATCATGGTTATGTTATCCATGTGAAGATAACCACACACCTGGCTACTGTAATACATAACATAACCTGAGGGACAGGATGCTGCTATAGAGCTAAAGCTAAACAAAAGTTGGATGGGAAACTTTCAGGAAAAAAATCTATACTATGCATTCTCCAATGATTAAACACAAGATAAACAATGAGCTACTATAATAATTTCCTGCCACATATCGTAATTTTAAAGTTGAATACAATTCAGATTACATTTTGAGGGATTTAGAAACATAGAGAACAACTTCTCAAAACTCTAAGACATCCATTTAGATGAATTAATAATCAACCCAACAGATATCATTGAAATTCCTAGCATGAGGTGAGTAGAGAAAACAATTAGAATTGGCACATAAACCTTATTTCCATAAACTTCTTTGTCCCTGTCTTCTATTTTTACCTCTTTTGGGCTTAAATGCACAACTGTTTAAAGTATCAATTTACTTGTATATTCAAAGAGGATATTTTAAAAAACATGTAATTTAGGAAATATCCATTTACTTCAATTTATCTAAACTTTTTCTGCTGAATTATACAGTAGAATTGTACTGATTGAAAGTTTGCTAAAGAGATTGTGTGCTCTTCTTTTAGTTAAATAAACAGGATGGGCAACATAATCTGCCTGCCTGTTTCTACTGTTAAAATATAGTGCTTTGCATCTCTGAATTTTTATTTTATTTCAGAGATACAAACACAGCAGAAGGTATTTGTTATATATAACAATCTACTTGAGTCATAAGACTTCTGTATTTCAAATTTACCAGAATACATACAAGTAAATGAAGCTGCAAAGTTACTGCATTATTGATCTTAGCCCTTTTGGCCAAAATTGTAATTATGTTATTTAATTATTTTAATTGCAGGTACAATTAGGGAATAAGAAAGTGATGTTGATTATTTCTTAATTGTATATGTGGTTTCACATATTATGTGCATACAATGCTAAAGTTGGAAAAAAATCACATCCTTCAAAGTATTACTAATATCTATGGGTAATTTGCATTTCTTATCCCACCATTTTGTGTATTAGTAATATTTAAAATAATTCACCTGCCAACCATTTCCTAATCTATGTCTTCTGTTCATTTACAGAAAACATAATAAAAACCCAGCAAAACAGTATCTAACTTACAAACATATTCCTAACAGTTTTAAAAAGATTTTCCAATTGTTTATTTGATTTGACATTGCCTAACTTCTAAGGGACTCTGGATAGCTCACAATAAGCAAAATAAAAGCAATATGGTAAGAATATTGATCAAAAGGTAAACTAGAAAAGAATAAAAAGAGCAAGATGATGAATCTACTTGGCAGCACATTTACCAACATTCTGTGAGAGGCTGCAGCTAACCTAGCCCAAAGCTTGGGAGAATATGGCCCTTCAGAAATCCATCAGGTAGGAAACATTAAAGGAAGGCATATTGTTACACTTCTTTTAAAGCTAAATGCAGAGCCTTTGGATGACTGACCTTGTTTATGTAACATCAAAACCCTTCCATCCAATGGCCATGGAGCAGCATAAACATAAAGGCACAAATGGCTTTCAAATCTGAAAGCAGCAGTTTGAAATCAAACTGGTCACAAAAATGAATTTAATCTTACCTTTTCCCAACCTGGAAAGAGATGTCTTATAAAATTAGCCTTACAAAACATATGAAAGTAGCTTACAGGATCAGAATCTTACTTTCATGACTACACATTGCCCTCTAGGCTGAATTTCTCATAATGCTTGGCTGTGGTTTGTTATAGCTGAGAGCCTGCCCCCTTCCCCCCAAAATCAGGAGGGTTCCAGGAAAAAGAATGGGCATATTAATATGGATATGTCCTAATTATAGCACTACTACAATGTTTCTATTGACAAAACTGCATTATTTTGCAGGATCAAATAATTGCTAATTCAAAATTAACAAGTTAGGCAGTTTTGTGGTTTTATATTGGTATTAATACTATAAAAACTGACTCTTAAGGACTGCCAATTCAAGCTGCCATGGGGCAGAATTGTATTTACAGCTGAGAGTACTGTATACAATATTCAGTCCACCACATATCAATGCTTATTAGGTTTGTTTTTCACAGTGCATTTGTACAACAGATTTACAACTTGAACGATACAGGAATTTATCTCTAAACAAAACAAAACAAAACAAACAACCTCAGGGCAAACAAAAATATATCTGTGTATGTTTCCCTTATGGTGCAAAATTAAATCTAGGGTTTAGAGGTCAAGGACACTTACCATATTAGAATATTCTTAAAACTAATCCACTCTATTTCAACAAAATGTACAAAAATCAAATGTTGATTACATCCCAGACACTCTTATTCTCATAGCAGAAGTGCTAATTGGGGATTGAAAGTGATATTCACTAAGTAAATGAACAATATAATTTAGATACTGTGCACTTTATATTGTGATTATGCAAAACTCATTAAATATGTTTCTTCAGAATTGGTGCTATTAACATGGATGCCAAACTGATGGAGTCACCTTGTGACTGAGATGGGCCGCAAATAAATTTAATAAACAAATACATAAAAAATAAAGATTAACTCTACTGTAAAGCCAACTCAGCCTAACTTCATTATCATAGAATCTTAAGATGTGGTAACAAAATAGAAAATAACTTGATCACATTTTTACTGAATACTTTCTTCTGCTATTTTGTTTTTACCTCGTTTGTTGTTTGATTGTTCTAGGTGGACCAAGAATGGCAGCAGCCTGCTAGAATCTCAGAAGAGATATGGAAAGACTTATGATATTCTAAAGAAAAATTATACACAAATGTTTCTTTCCAACAAAGCCAGGGAGTACCTGATTGTGTATGTGACTTTCCAATGTGCCTTTCCAATGTGGATGCATGCTACACTTTTTTATCTGCAATCTAGCATGCAATTGATACAGTCTAATAGCTCCCATTCCCCTCAGGTTTTATATCCCCTCACACCTACACATTTCATGCAACTTTACAGTTTTATCCTTTTCATCAATGTTCAGTTTTAGGCACCCAGGGTTAGCACATATGATAGTTTATTGACATATTACTTCTCTGAAAGGATAGAAAGAGCCAATCCACTGCTACTATCTAAGAGCATGAAATCAGCCTTCAGATTTTTTTTCCTTGGGACTTGACTTTGTAGCTGTGTCAGCTGGCAAACATTTTCCTTAGGTTCTTTAAATAGAAACTACTTTATTTTGTCGGGTTTTGGTTGGCTAGATTTTATGGCCTTATGTTATTATAGATCCTGCTGTCGTTAACATGCTTTATCTACTACATTATGTTTTGAAGTTCTGTCATGTATCCTGGAATCTGAAGCCTAGGAGTGCTAAATACAGCGTTATATTTTATATAACTGTGTTGTACAATGTCATTATGTTGTACTGTTTGCCACTTTGGTAGCTGGACAATTAAAGACCAACAATTAAAAGAAAGCAGTGAAGGAAAGTGTCCAATAAATAAATAAATAAGAAATATTGATTACATCTAGGAAATATACATTCAATAATAAAATATTCGACAGACTTCTTGAACACCACATTTATTCACTCCATGACAGATGGCAGATTACCACTGTGCTAATGATGCATACTGCTTACAGAATAAGTAGTTTCCCATGATGTAGCTCAACTTGTTTACAGCTGACAGTTTAAAAATTCATTCTGAAGAGTGCAAGTTTTAATGATGCTCAGGCCTGGCTCCTGAAATAACATAATCTTAATTAGACCAACAATAAATATTTTTTTAAAAATACTTATACTTTATGAAAAATTATGACTTAGAATGATGGGGGAAAATCAGCAACCAATCAATTATAATATTACATTTTCCACTGGGCACTACCTAATTGTATTTTCTCATCAGAAGATTCCATCAAATGTTTCTCAATTTTACTCCCCAATTCTGCTCCAGAGTGCTATGTAGACTCTTCATAGCAGACCTAGGTTACAGATTGAAGTGGGAAGGAAGAGCAGCCTGACCAGCCCAACATATGATGATGTTGTGGTCAACTCACTATTTTAGACACCTTTAGTATGACTACGTATAACATCTATCAATTATTCTGATACAGAAAATATAACTCAAGCCTGGATAGATATGCAAATCTAAGTATTATTTTATGCAAATACATAAAATGCTACAATCTAAATAAAATAACAGAATGTTATTCATGTTTACTTGAGAATCAATCACACTGTGTTCAGTATGTCTCACTTCGTAATACTTATAAACTACAGCATTTTTACACTTTATCCATTCCCTTCCTTAATACACAGCTGTCAGAGCCAGCATATGGAGGACCCAATAACTATTTAATTATAATCAACGCTTCTGTTATCTAGTGGCAGTTTTAACAGGCCTCAACCAAGTAACACATTTGCTTTTTCTAGCATGTAATGACTGCTTACAACACAAGAATGTGAACATCAGCTGCAAGGCAACAGCTAGAATTGCAGCTACACTC
Source organism: Protobothrops mucrosquamatus (assembly GCF_001527695.2). Taxonomy (NCBI): domain Eukaryota; kingdom Metazoa; phylum Chordata; class Lepidosauria; order Squamata; family Viperidae; genus Protobothrops; species Protobothrops mucrosquamatus. Next base: position 344,302 of record NW_015387047.1, on the reverse strand, counting down.
TTCCAGGTATGTATGTTGTGAAAGATGATAGTTTAATTTAACTAAGTTTAAATTAATTACGAATGAAAATAATGTATATTTAGAAATAGTGCTATCTGCAAAAAGAAAAACCACAAAAGTGGAAAAACATGCTTTTGAGAGTTTAAAATGTTATATAGATAACATAAAGTCACTAAAATGGTGACTAGCACAATTTAATACCAAATGGACTGGATCCAGATTTTAAACCTAAAAAATACCAGTAGCTTCCTCTATTATAGTATCTGTTTCACTCAGCTTAGTAAATTGACAAGAGATGATTTTTATCTGTCCCCTGAATATTTTATTAAGAGTTGCTTTCAATAGTGAAATGAACAGCATATAAATTTAACAAACTGGCTTGGATAATCTGGTTTAATGGGTTAAATAAGAGGCGTCAGGAAGTGCATCCAGTCAGTAAATGCTCAACTCCATCCAGTTGCCCTGACTCTACCCCAAATTAAGGGATTACAGGGCTGTAAAAAGGGAGTTTTTTAATGGATTAAGTAGAAGAAAGGAGACCCAATCATAAAAGTCACTGACAGTTTTTAGAGGTACTCTTTACTTTTCCATGTACTATACTATTTTAGTTTCCAACATAGGGAAAGGAGCCAGCTAGCCTAGATACCTGCCAAGTAAAATCTTAATCTTATTTAATGGATATACATATTAAAAAAATCGTAGATTCAGAAGAAGTATTACTTTCAGAGCTTTATGTACACACTTGGTACTAACGACTAATGCAGAACCACTGTCAAGTTCTACGTTAAGATCTCAATTAATGAAATGTAATTATGACAGACCTATATACATTTCCAATTATGCTAGCACTTACTCCTCCTCTTATTTTCCGCTGCTCTTCTTTCAGCTGAATGTTCACCTAAGGATAAAATAATTTCATTATCAAAAGACCAAACAATAATTTCTAATATATTTAGAGGCATAAGTCATATCAGGAAAAAGCTATATTTCAAGAAAAAATGTATAAGAGAACCTGAATAGTCAAGGCAAATATAACTATAAAAAAATCTGTAAATTTGATTAATACCAGAAATGTTGTAGTCATTGATGAAAAATCTTGATTATTTTAATTCACAATTATACTTTATGATATACAAATACCTGGGATTGGAACTTTCAGGAAAAATATGCCTAAACCTATATTGTACCATATTGGGGAAAAAAGCTGTCACACAGAGTTTGTCAATAGGAATGTCAAATATAATTAAAAATCTGTATCAAGAAATTTCACTGAAAGTTTAGATTACCTTTCAATGATCTGGGGTTATTTATTCAATTTAGCAATTTATTTTTTGGACATTTTGACACTAATGTCACTAATGCCTTGAAATTCCACATTTAATACAGATTGCTGAAGAATGTATATTAGACTCAAATTAGTAACCTGATTTTATAAGAATTTGAAGAAATAAGATTAAGTTATTATTTTTGCAAAATTTGGGACAAGTTTGATATCCATGAATTGGGTATCTCCTTTTGTTTGAACACATCAGATAATGTTTTATTAAGGATTGGTTGAAATCACTGTAAGACAGTACTAACAATGCAATTCAGGAATTAAAATGTTAGTTCACATGGCTTGTGGACTAAAAAAACCAAGAGTGCAGGTGACAGGGGGTGAGGATTTTTTTTTCTACTGTCAGCCACCCCAGCATAAAGCGCCCCTATTGGGGCCCCAAGCCAGGTTTTAAGGCTCTTCTGGAAGGCCAGGAATGTAGGGTCTAATTTCACCTCCAACGGGAGCATATTTGAAAGGGAGGGGCCACAGCAGACTCCTCCAGGCAAAATTCTTTGGCAGATGGGATCTGAAGTAGGCCTCTTCTGCTGGAGTGAATGGGATGGGCTAATCCTATTACGGTGAGATAGTTCCTCAGATACCCTGCACCCATGCTATGCAGGGCTTTAAAGGTGACAACCAATACCTTGAATTAGATTTGAAAGCAGACTGGCAACTAATGCAGCTCACAAAACAGCAGTGTTAAATATACCACCCAAAGAGCCTTCAGAACTATCTATGCAACTGCATTCTGTAGTAGTTGTAGCTTCCTAATAGTTTTCAAGGGTAGCCCCATGCAGAGTGTGTCGCAGTAATCCAAGTGAGAGATGATACAGGCATGAATGACTGCACACAGTTTAATGTAGCTGTTAAGGGCTGGTCTAGAAACCAAGACATAGTGAGTTCTAGTCATGCCTTAGGCATGTAAACCAACTGGGTGACCTTGGGTCAGATACCCTCTCTCAGCCCAACCCACGTCACAGGATTGTTGCTGGTGGGAAAATAGAAGAAGGAAGGAGTATTAGGTATGTTCACCGCCTTGAGTTACTTATAAAGTAATAAAGATGGGATAAAAATCTAATAAATAAATCCAAAATTGCATATGTAACTAAATTCCCAGAAAACAAGCATATAAAATTTACCTCCAAATTCAATTTTGTAATAAAGGTATCCTACCAAGATTACAGACATCACAACAGGCTGAAATTCTTTTGAAGGTTTATACATAGCCCACAACTTTGAAATATTAGCCAGCATCTGTAAGTAGGAACAAAATGAACATAAATTTTTGTTCATAAATTTATTTATTAAATATACATGCCTTTTATATTCAAACTTGTATTTTATTAGTGACCAGAGGTACTCTTATTAAAAAAAAAACCCACCTTGAATATGAAGGCTTTATTTAGAATGCATTTAACTTGTCCTTCATTTACCCAAGAAAGTAAGAGTTCTTTTGGATCACACTTGTGGCCTATTATCCAGTAGCTTGCCACAGTGATCAACTACAAGCCTTTGAAAATCCACAAGTAGAACATGAAAACCAAAGCCCACCCTTATTAAATTTATTTCTCTAGCCTAGCAAACAGCATCCAGTTTGTAGGAATTTTTATGAGTTAACCATAAACTACATTAAGTGCATCTAGGCACCTCTGAATCTTCCATGAAACTATGGCTGCCCAAGCCATAGCTTAGATCCATACGAGCAAAGGCTCAGAATGAGCTAGCTTTATACATTATTTTCCATCCTACAACAAATATCTCCAGGACAGAAATCAAAATACAACACATCTGTACGCCACACTGGCAACGCCAATCTACAGTTTTTATAATAGCTTCATGTAGGTATCACACCTAATAAATTCGTACAGCTTTTCCCCAAAGAGAACAAAGGGTATAGAAGATAATAGGAACTTTCATCTCTAGTGGCAAGGAATCTCATATACTCTAGGATTGCATGCCCAAGGCTCACTTTTTAACAGACACAGGTGGGAACTACAGCTCAGGAAAAGTATTCCTTTAAATAGCTTGTTAGTTGGGTAAGATGCTACCAGACTTGAGTTTTGCCATCATGGACTAACAAGGCTCTCCTACTATAAGGTAGGGCACGAGTGAAAGTGAGGTAGTAAGTCCTCTGTCATAATAGCAGAATACTAACTAGTAATTAACTGAACCACAGTTCATTATTTTAACTGGATTTGTATACATGCTAAATTGCAAATTAGCTAACATTTTATTTTAGCATTTTGTGTAAATCTAGCTGGAATGCCTGAACACTTTTATAAAGTTCCAGAGAACAAATTACAGTGGTACCTTGGTACTCATCTTTAATTGGTTCAGGGAGCTGCGATGAGTATCAAAAACGATGAATACCAAACAAATTTTTCCCATAAGGAATAATTTAGTGAGTCACAAGGCAGCCGACACTGACAAGTTCTAACTTATGCATCGAGTACCAAACGAACGATAAGTACAGGGACAAAATTTTCACATCAAGATGCCTTGAGTACCAAATTTGATGAGTTTCAAAGCAGTTGAGTACCAAGGTACCACTGTATTATAATGGAACAGCTGTAGTACTAATTAAGGACATTGTACAGTTAAATACTAGTTTATAGATGAACAAAGTCTAAATCAGAGTTACAAAACAAACTGCAACCTTGTTTATATCCTAATAACTCCAGGTGAATTCTGCAGCTAGCTTTTTGATATTGGTAAGCTTGCTAGTGGATCTTTGGCGGTTGGAATACACTCTGTCATAATAGCTGGAAGTGGCCTCTAACTACGCAGGCAGGGAGGAGGTTTTGTATGCTTCCTGCATCTCGCCGATGGGGCTTCGCTTGCTTGCGCGGCCCTGTTGCTGGCATATCACGGCCCAGTGTCGGAGATCCTCGGGCTACTGTATCTTTATGCTCCTTAGACCCATCCCGGTAACCTTCCCCAACAATGGAGCGTTAATTTCGTTCGCAAGCGACGGGGACACTCCCAAGGCGCAGGATGGGGCGCTGCCAGACAGCAAAAGGTTAAAAAAAAATCATCCCAGCCAACGCGCTATTCCCCAAAGATAACATCTAACCCACCTTCAAAGTCAGAGAAACCCCCAAGAATGAAAGGTCACAAACGGATGATTGTAGCGTAAGAATGCCGCAAGGGTTGCTGGGTACGGAACCAGCGTCTGCCTAGAACGGCTCTTCATCCGGTTTTGGCCGCCTACAGCACCCTGTTCAGGAGGATTACGCTATAGAGTCGCTTCTCGCCGCGGAAATGTCGCAGTGTTTCTCAACCTTGACAATTTTAAGGCATGTGGACTTCAACTCCCAGAATTCCACAGCCAGCAACGCTGGCTGTGGAATTCTGGGAGTTGAAGTCCACATGCCTTAAAATTGTCAAGGTTGAGAAACACTGTCAGACGTTGCCGAAAAAGACACCTTGGTCTGGCTTATTTTCTGCAGATTTCATTTCTTCCGAATACCAGGGACAATTCGGGGCACAGACACGGTTGTGCAAGGAAGCCCTGTTCTTTTTGTTTCTCCACGGGCAGGAGCATTAACTGCCACTTGAGTTTAGGAAATACATTGATGATTTCAGTTCGATTCAGTGCGTAGAGGAAAATAAGCCTGCCAAATTCAATAGAGTATATCCAAGAGAGGTTGAAATACCAAGGGCGCTAATAGGCGGATTAATTCCGTTTTATTTGATTAATTGACGCTGTATTTTAAGTCGACTTGAATGGGATCGGGCTGCCCACGTGACTAACGCTTTGTGTAGTCTGCTCTGTCCCGGATCATTCATGCTGGTCTAAAATGTATTCCTCGAATGATAACGCTCATATAAATTCAGTGTGACTCCTCCCAAAAATATGCATAGAACTGTACTTGTTTCGGCTTACAATTAATCAAAGCTTAAAGTATGTGCTTTTCACTTCAAAAGTTACTGATTTCAACAGAATTCATTCCTAAATAAATATGTATAAAATTACTACTTTAACCACCACCCTTTTTCTCTTAAAGTACGATATATTGTATGTCCTCAAATACAGATGACTCATCATAGAAGTACAGCGTATTGAATGGGGCAGCAATGGTTAAACATTTTATAAAATCACTCCGTATTCACAATTAAGAATTGCAGCTTTGATTTGTTGTAACATGGAATGACCTCAAAACAACTTTCTTCACAACATAAACTATATATAGAATTGTTAGGAATGGAAGGAATCCAGTCTTCAACTGAGTCAAATTCTGCTTTACTGGCAATTAATAGCTAAAAGGGAAAATTATGACAGCTTCAGACCAACCCAGTATCAGATTGGGAAAGACTCAATTAGATCCTTCATAAACTAAATGACATTTTTATTCCATGATCTACACCATTTTTAATACTGAGGCATGGCAGAATAACTCATCCCAGTTAACTGTCATTATACTGGTTTTAGCATGGTTAGGATTGTCCAGCACTTCTGGAAGGCCTCAAGTTGGAGAACACAGTTTAAAATAAACACTGCTTAGGAGGAAATGCACATCGTCTTTAAAATGTTACGTAGTTTTACTCTCAATAGGATTTACCTCTGTATAAGCACGCATAACATGAAATGCAGATTCATAAATCTTTTAAACTCACTTGCTATACTTTCAACTTACCCATGCAAGAGCTTGTCTTTATCATAAATCTGAAGGTTAGTTATAGATCTGACAGATTGCAGGATGTCTAGTTTGGCAGGTGAATATTACATAGGAGGAAGGGGAGACACGTCTGTTGAATTTATTTCAGCTGTTGAGACATGTTGCTGAGATAGTTTGACGCTTGTATTAAATTCAGATGGTTAACAATAAAAGATAGGAAGACTCCATTTTAAACTGTAATCTTGATCTTATTGAAGGAGCTTTATGGAATGTAGTTTTATAGGTTTTGTAAAATTCTATAGAGTATCATTTTTGAAATGCACTGTTAAACTGTATTCATTGCAGAATACTAACTAGTAATTAACTGAACCACAGTTCATTATTTTAACTGGATTTGTATACATGCTAAATTGCAAATTAGCTAACATTTTATTTTAGCATTTTGTGTAAATCTAGCTGGAATGCCTGAACACTTTTATAAAGTTCCAGAGAACAAATTACAGTGGTACCTTGGTACTCATCTTTAATTGGTTCAGGGAGCTGCGATGAGTATCAAAAATGATGAATACCAAACCAATTTTTCCCATAAGGATTAATTTAGTAAGTCACAAGGCAGCCGACACTGACAAGTTCTAACTTTTGCATCGAGTACCAAACGAACGATAAGTACAGGGACAAAATTTTCACATCAAGATGCCTTGAGTACCAAATTTGATGAGTTTCAAAGCAGTTGGGTACCAAGGTACCGCTGTATTATAATGGAACAGCTGTAGTACTACTTAAGGACATTTTGCAGTTAAAAACTAGTTTATAGATGAACAAAGTCTAAATTAGAGTTACAAAACAAACTGCAACCTTGTTTATATCCTAATAACTCCAGGTGAATTCTGCAGCTAGCTTTTTGATACTGGTAAGCTTGCTAGTGAATCTTTGGAGGTTGGAATACACATGTGACTGTTAGCCATGAGGCATGGTGGCACAGTGGTTAGAATGCAGTATTGCAGGCTCATTCTCCTCATTGCCAGGAATTCAATCCTGATGGTGTTCAAGGTTGATTCAGTTCTGAAGTTGGTAAAATGAGGACCCAGATTGTTGGGGACACTATGCTGACATTTGTAAACCACTTAGGGCTGTAAAGCACTATGAAGCTGTATATAATCTAAGTGCTATTGCTATCTACATTCTCAACATTGTAAATATATATTGAAATAATTAAGCTAAATTATTTCTTGCAGCTTTGTGGATTTCTAAAAATAAGTGAAGGGGAACTGGGTACAATATAATAGATCAAACTTCCCTAACATTTCACCTTCTTCTATTAAGACCAGATACCAATTTGCTTGATCAGCAGCCTGAGAATCCCATCCAAAAAGCACCATCTAAGTGCAATACAAACATACCTTTTTCTGCTGTGTTCTCATGTTACAGGTGGTCCTCAACTTACAACTACAATTGAGACCAGAATTTCCATTGTTAAGCAAGGTAGTTGTTAAGTGAGTCACACCCAATTTTACCTTTTTCCCATGTAGCTGTTAAGTTGAATCACTGTAGATGTTAAGTGAACCATATAGTCATGAAGCAAATCCAGCTTCTCCTTTTGACATTGCTGGTCAGAGGCCAGCTGGGAAGATTGCAAAATAGTGATCACATGATCCTGAGATGCTTAATCTGTTATAAATACATGCTGGTTGCCAAGCTCCTGGATTTTAATCATGTGACTATGGGGATGCTACATCACTTTTTTCCAGTGATGTTGTAACTTCAAATGGTTGTGAAACAAGTTTGTTAAATCAAAGATTACCTGTAATATCTTCAACTGATACCCTTCCCATATCTGAGACTTAGGTCTACTTAATTGCATAGGTGTATTTCCCCTCTTATCCTAACATATTTTTTTTGTGCTTGTTGCAATCTTAACATGTTTCACCAATTATTCCATTAGCAGAATGCTCTGGTGATTCCTGGAAGAGGGGTGGTGGGCAATTTTTACATTGTGATCCCTGGACAATTATTTAGAGTGGCTTGGCTTGGTGCATGGGGAAACTGTTCTTTCAAGTTGTACTTCTCCTGTCCCCATCATGTCTGCAAGCTGATAAGGTTTTAAAAGTGAACCAGGCTTTGAAAGTGAGATCAGCCTACCAGGAGGTTGGATGAAGAGACAGTCCTGCTTCCCAGCACAGCCATTTAATTCCATTAGATGTTATGTGGATTCCTTTAATAATAAGGCTATATATTTTTTCAAATGAAGGCTAAATTTGGGTTTAAAAACAGCCAGCTGATACGCCTTGGCTTGCATGGTGCAGCAGGAACAAGAATCTGGCAAAATTCCCTCTCATCGATTGTCAGGGTGCACTGCATGATGTTGGCAGAAGATCTCTTCCACCCAAGTCACAAGTTCCTTCTAACCCTATCAAATATGCAGTGTAGATTTGAAATGCTAAAACCAGAAGTTGTAATATAGCTTGGGATAACAAATTCCAGAATTCCTGGTTAGGAGTTCTGGGAGATATCAAACAAAGCTAAAATGTGAATGGCTCAGTATGTAAGAACCCAGCTGGAATAGTTGACTTATAGTTTATTTGTGCAAATGCAGCCATTTGGGTTAATTCCATTAGCTATAGGCCAGTTAACCCCAATTAATGAGTTACACAAGCACATCTAACTGCAATTTTATGCAATTGGAATTCACTTACCACTGATCACATTATGAATAGCTTCTGTATATATATCCAAGTGGTATGATATAGATTGTAACCCTAACTTTGAGTAAATTCCCAAGACATTAAACCACCAAGCAGCCCATCGTATTTTACAGTAGTGTGTTGAGTGAACATTACATAACCACATAGTCTATGGTTCAACGAATCTAGTATATTAAAAGAAACTGGTTTAAATAATCAAAGACAACCTGCAAACCTAACTCCGTATTTGCGTGTGGTTTTACTATAAGACTGCGGTAGTCTACACTGAATACAATCGGAATTACTTCCAAGCTCAATCCTGCGCCCTTCTCAGAAATAAAGCTCCTTATTTTCAGTGCATCTTACTCTCAGGTAAGCGTGCCTAGGAGATACAATACCAAGCTAAGAAACCGAAATGGAGCTAACTAGAAAGCAACCAGGCTAGTTTCAGGTTCGCTGAACAAGTGCAAGAATCTCGAAGGCTAATTGGGCACGTGGCTGTAGCCGGGCGGGGCCCGTTTATTAGTTCAGCGCAGGTCGGCTGGCTGGCTGGCCGAACGGTAGGATAGTTTTCTTCCTTGGCGGGTTCTTAAAGTTGAGCCATGTTGCGAAAACTCACCGTAGATCAGATCAACGATTGGTTCACAATTGGCAAAGCGGTCAGTGGGGTGGAATTCCTGGGGGGCGAACTCCCGGCTGCTGGCTTTGCTCATCACCTCGAGGAATCTGTGAAAGAGACGGCGCCTGCTGCTAACGTGTAAGTAGGCCGGGACCTACAGCAAAACTAGTTCTCCATCGAGCGCACGGGTCATAGTATATGCTGCTTAGAAAAGTCCAAAACTGCCCAGGTTCTTTGCTGTTGAATGGTATAAATAATAAAGCCCCCATCCATCAGTAGGATGGATTTCACCACTGCTCAAGTTCTACCAACAGTATTAAGTACGATTTGTTTTTAGAAATAGAATATTCTCCCCCTTCCCGCCCGTAATAGTCTGATCGTGGCCAGCCTCAAATTGCGAATGTTTGTCTAATATACATTAAGTTTGAAGATGCTGCAACGCGTTTGTTTCTGAATTACAACTAGCTTCTGTAAACAGCACTACGGAACTAAAAAAATAAGCTCTGTGCTACCCGAAAAATGGTGTGTGTATAAAAAAAAAGTATACATATGTCTATAAACAGTCAACCAATCTATATAAATAGTCAGAACGTCAAATAATATAGTGCTGTTTTCTTGTTTAAAGGAGAGAGAAATAAGAGTGGGAATTGCTTCTTTCTGAATTGGGCTCAACTTGGCCTGATTTATATAAACTTCAAGCAGCAAATTTGTCTCTTTGGTTTTGGTTTTAGACATTTTTAAAGTTTATCACTCTCAGCTTGCCAGAACTTCAGTTTTACCAAATACATTGTGTTCACAGATAGTATAGTGATAAGCCATAACTTTCTTATGATTTATTTAATAAAATGCAATTGGTTATGTACACACAGCACACCAGACTAAATCCAAGCCACAGTAGGGTTTATAGTACAGTAATGTGCGTATTCAGCCATTATGAGCACCATATACAGCATACTAGTAATTCTTAGAGAATTCTTGCACCCATGTCTGTTCATAGAAATAAATTGTCTATTGTGAGAATAAACCCTGGGCTACATAGGTCTTGGATTTGATCTATCCATCTCAACAACCATTTTCATTGACCTCTTGCTCTGTTAAATGTAAAATTACTGTACAGTGTGGCTACAGTTCTCACAGTTCATTTGAGCCTATAACTCTGTTTATAGAATTTTAAATTCTAAGAGTACTCATGGTTGTAATCTCATGTCTCTTTATAGAGAGAGTTGAAAATAAATTGAATAGCTATATTATCCTGAGGTAATGTTATCCTGTTTAAATGATCACAGTGTTGTTGTGGTAGCATAATAAGTATTTTAACTGAAAATAAAGCAAATGAGAACTCTTTATGGAGAAACAAACAGTGAGAAAAATATTTCAACCTTATATAAATTAACATTGTGCTTTTTTCATGCTGTCTGTTTCTAATTTGAGTCCTGAAGAATAATACATTTGTCAACATGTTTACAAAGAAGAACATCATAGATCAAATGAGATTTATTCACAGTAAGAGTATACTAACCAGCTTTTAAATAATATTTTTATTTGTTGCTTTAACTTTACAGTTTTATAAGTGAAACAAAAAATGCTAATGAGAAAGAAACACCTTGTAGCCCTCTTTTTCTACTACTTCCTAATGTTCACAATTGTTTAATTGCTTTGAGTGTAGAGCCTAACTAGAGGTTTCCAAATCAACGCTGTTGAGTAAATTCATACAACATATATTAACCAACCATATTTTTTAGTTCAGCATGTTGTACATACTGAGCCATTGACTTCACATTTTTAAGTTATGACTATTCTTTGAAATTAACCCTGTGGAGCCTGACTAGTTCTGTATCTGCAGACATGACACACAGAATCATTCATTTAGTTAGATTTTTAACCCTCATCCAAATCTCAATCTCTCTCTCTCTCTCTCTCTCTCTCTCTCTCTCTCTCTCTCTCTCTCTCTCTCTCTCTCTCTCTCTCTCTCTCTCTCACACACACACACACACACACAAACATTCATGGTTTTTCAAAACATATATGTCATTTGGTAAAAAAAAATACTATTTTAGCAATTTAAAACATCTCAGTTCTCTGCAAATCTAGATTTCATCTTTCATAAAAAAAATTACAGCATAAAATCTAAATTGATGTATTGCTTCTGTGTATTTATCTTTTCTGGTGGATCTGAAGCAAAGGAAAAAAAGTTCTTTTTTGGTAGTAAAGGATTGTAAGCTATAATATCTTAACTACTGTATCTGCTTTTCTATCAAACTATTGCAGAAAGGAATTTTGGCTTATATAGCCACTTTTTTTAGAACCTGTGAATGAATACCATCTCAAATCATTCTATATAGGGATAAAGTTTTTACTAAATTTCTGCAGGGTATAAATAAAACTATCATGCAGGTTTTGCAGAGATTTGTCTTCCCCTTCTCTTTCAGGTTTTAATTTTGTGCCAATGCAAATAATACTCCAGCATTAGTCTGGCTTCTATTTGCATCCTCCACAGCAGTATTTCTCATCCATGTGGGAAGTTTAAGATGTAAGGACTTCAACTCCCACAATTGGCTGGCTGGAGAATTCTGGGAGTTGAAATCAACACATCTTACAGCTGCTGAGATTGAAAAACATTGCTCCACAGTATCCCAGATGTAGTCTCATGCCAGGGAATTGTGGAGAAATATATATTTGTCTTAAATCAGTGATTAAAACTTAAAATGTGTACACATTTTTTCCAAAGGTGTGTCAATATAAAAAAATGTCCTTTGGGTGCTAGTGTATCTTTGGCATCTTTTACTAGTGTTTTTTTTTAAAGGCAAAAGATGGTGCTATTGTTGTGACCTGCTTTAGGCCTCTGTAAAGCTTACCTGTTTCCAGTCTATTAAAAACAGGATCTTTTACAAAATGGATTATTTTCTTCCTTTTAAGTTTTCAGATTTGAGTTCAATATCTTTGTTTTGAAAATATTGCATTGTAAGCAAATTGCAAGATAAAAATCTGTCAATGTCTTTCACTGTGACTATTTTTCAGAACATTGCTAAGTCTTTAATTTGTTCTTGCATATTTAGAGGGGCAAAATAAATGGCATTAAAGACATCCAACATAGTCAGTCAAGATGGTGGACTCAGAGTGACAATATCCAGCTTCTAGTCCTTCCTTAGTCCCAGAAGTCAACTGGGTGACCTTGGACTAATCATTCTCTCTCAGTCCACATCAGCATCATGCTGTAAGATAAGACAGCTGATAAACAAAAACCCTCATGGCATCATGCATTGTTAAGCTTTGCTCTAATAATTAGGTGAATACACTGAAAACAAGGGGATCCTGCAGTCATGCAGGATTAATGCTAAGAAAAACGATAAAACCTCCACAAAAAAAGTCTGCTATAAGAAGGATATTAATGTGACACTATTAATTAGTATAAAAGCATCCATCCGATTTATTTAGGGACTATGCCAGCTGTAGTTAATAAGTTTAAATTTGCATTTATGAGGATAGTGGGATGGGAAGATAATTTTGGAGTACTGAATCATTACAGAATGATTACAGCCAAGCTGAATGAATATTAGCATAGAAAAATAATTAACTTGATGGGTAGTAATAGGGAAGATTCCAGATTCTGTGGGAGAATGTTGGAAGGATGCCTTGTGTATTTTTGTCAACATAGCTGGATACAGTTGGGATTTCCTCTTTGTCCATTTTCCTGGAGTTGGTGTTGGATGCTGCGAATTGGCTGGAGCAATTGGTGTTCCAAGCATCAGTCAGTTGATCTTGTTGAGCTTCTTTTTCAAGATTAGTAAGGAACTCTTTTAAAACTTGTTTGAATAAATAAACAATTTCCCAGGGTAAAACATCATTTTCTGCTAGAACCTCTCGAAATCTAGAAAAGGAAAGAGAAGAAAGAAAAGGCAAATAGCTTGAAATTTATTAGCATGTATTCACCTTGTCTTAAAAAATGTAGGACAGAGAAGATATAATATCCTTTTTAGCAACGCTTTCTAAAGAAAACAACAACAAGGAATAGGAAAGAATGATGTTTGCAATACAATCAGCTGAAGCATTTTTTTTTCTGTGTTAAGTTGTCCAAGCAAGTTGATTCAGACTGACATTTCCCTGGAGCCCTTTTCTAGGATCAGAGAGAAAGCAGTGAATAGTTCAGGGTTTTGTTTTAAATTCCATATGATTGATATATTTATATATATTATATATATTATATATATTATACACACACACACACACATACATACACACACACACATATCTCACACATTGTGTGTGTATGTGTGTGTATGTAGGAGAATTGTAGAGAAACTTGTTTTGTGATCAAAACAATCTTATTCTCATCAAAATTGCATGAAACAAATGTGAATCAGTTTATAATGAAAATCACACCATGCAGATTTTAAAACTGGGCACAGGATAAAAAGTTAGTCTATGAATATGAAGGCAAATGTTTAGCAAAAGAAACAGACAAATTAATGCTCTAAATATTAGAGCTGTGAATATGTAGTAAGCATTTAAGTGGTGTGTACTGAATTGTTACATTTAATCGTTTTGCCAAACTCAAAATTATTATTTTTCTATTTTGTGGGGAAATCTTGGAAATTCCTTCATTGCATGCTATTTAATTGAACAAATGAAATCCTAGCAATGCTTTTTGAGATGCCAGAACCAATACAGAGAATCTTATGAATAAGATTGTATACGTATATAGCCAGAAAGTAAGTTTCTTTGAACTCATTTCAAAGAATTATTCTTTTAGTTTGAAGCATACTAGTTTTGAATTAATTTGAAACCGTTTTCTTGTAGGAACAACATTTAATATGAAGCTGCAAAGATGGGGTCCCTTTTCCTCTTTTCTGAAGCTTATGTGATAACTATATAGATAAAATAGATTTTACCTGCTGAGTATGATTCCAGTTTGACATGGTTGGATTTGAGAGCAAAGAATTTCAAGTTGCCGTTGTTCAGTAGCTGGGATAGTTATTTGAAAATTTTCGTAGTTCCTTATTCCATTGTAATCACTTTCAGGATTTTGAATTTTGTGTCCACTTTCAATCTCCTGTATCAGCTGCTCACGTTCTTTCAAATGCCATTTTAGTTCTCTCAGAAGTGTCTTTGTCACAACTTCTGAGCCAGGGTATTGTCCACTTTTGTAAGAATAACTTTTTGGCCATTTCATCCAGCCAAAGAATGGCATTTTGACAACTATTTAAAAAATAGAAACAAAAGGAGACATGCACATACCAATGCCAAAAGGTGAGTTGGAAAATTGGTTCTCGGGAATTTCTCACTTCAGTTTGATAGTCAAATATTGTAATGTTACCCATTTTTCACATAGCTGGACAGTTTTAAATTGCAAATATATTTATCCATGTTTAAATGGACTCAGTAGAGCTTATTTCTAAATACCCGTGTACATGGGATTGTGCTGTCAGTAATAGTGCAATCAAAATGTAATTGTATCCCTCCCAGAAACCAGTTTGATATTTAAAATATTCTACTTTAGCTTTATTTTATTTTGTTCTGTCGTGAGTATATTTAATCTTTGTAGCACCTTTTGAAGGAACTGGCTAAGTCCATCTCAATTCAATATTTTCTGTTTTCAAAAACAAAGACAATTTAAGCTATAGTATTCTGTATGTGTCCAAATATAATTTGTTCTGAACTCCATTCTAAATGTAAACAAAACAAAAAAACCATTCAAAATCTTCTAGATAATATCTATAAAAAATAACATCTGCTATGAGAAATCTCTAGATTTTAGAGAAAAAGATTAGTTTATATATATTTGCAGACTGACAAATATATGCAATTAAAATGTGTTAATTTTTATGGAATCCCAAAATTCATGGATATTTTGAGTAACTCTTAAGAGATTTATATTTTTATTTTAGTCCATCAAATTTTTTTAATTAAAATTATTCTTATACTTACTGTACTTGTAGAAAAGAATCTTATTTCACCAGCAAGATTATAGATGAGTTCTGCTTGATGTGGTGATTGTTTATTCCAGTATGTTCTGTCTCAGACAAGTATTCCTCATTTTACTCATTTAAGAAAAATGTATTATCCCAGCTTTTAAAATAACTTAATTCCTTCTATCAGCAGAGAATCAGAACCCTCTGACACGAATTCCTCTGAAATTCTTTCCACAAAGCCCATTCAGAGTTTCTGCCTTTCCATACAGACTTTGTCCTGAGCCAGTGAGAACAGTTTCAAAAGCTTTCTATGGATGCTAAATGTATTGTCTATAGTCATATTGAATAATCATAGTCTGAAACCAAGCCAGATGTGCTCCCAGCTAAAGTAAAACTGTCGGTTGGATGATGTGATGCTTGGATGTGCATAGCTGTAGGTCACAGTTCATTGCTGTATTTTTATGCCCTGTTGTGCTCTAAAAATAACCCAGTTGCTTTTTGTCATTGGACTAAACTTTGAAACAATTTTGGCTGAATTTGTACTTTGGGTGTTTGTATTAGTTTACAGTGACAAGATAAATTATTGCGCTGCTCAGTTTACCTAATCATTGTTATACCAATACATGCATATACACATCTGGCATATACACTACAATTAACACGACTTGTGTAAGCTCATCTCAAGTAAATTTATGTCAGTCTAAGACTACACTAATCAGTGTACAGAGAGATTCTTAGTGTATACTGTCTATGGCTAAATTAATCCCTCTGCTAAAGTAAATAAGTGAAATTCTTATTTATAGTCCACAGCTGTTATCAAGTTTGTGAATTCTTTTTGCTAACCTAACGTATTTAAAGAAGCAACTTGTTCCTCTAGCATTTGAGAAAAATGATGTGAAAGTTATGCTTTTTTAAAAAAATAATATCTTAATGTCAGTGTCATTGAACTTAGAAGTTGCCTTACATTATGTAACCACAATTCTTTCTTCATCTAGATCAGTATTGCACATTCTACAACAGGATTCGTACATTGCACTAAATTATGCTTCATTGAATGAAATATAGTCTGTTGGGTTTACATAACATACAGCCATAAAGCAACCACTTCCCACAGTTCCTCTATGAGGGAGATGGGCAGTTCCACAATGTGATTGGTTGGTTGGTAGGTAGGTAGATAGATAGATGGTATATGAGACTTTGTGTATTGTTATTTCTTTCTTTTCAGACAGCAAATATAGTAATATCTGCTAATTTATCCTTTGCATCAGAATCTGGGACATCGGGGTCCTGTTAATGCAAAATGGTTGTTTCAACATGCAGTTGAAATCCTGGCAAGTAATTTAGATTTTAGCTCTGTTGAGAAAATAAATGTTCATATCTGATCCTAGATTTTCCTTCCATACTTGTACATACTTTCTTGCTTAATTTGCCTGTGCTTTGTTAAGGTTGGAGAGGAGGTTGAATAGGTGATTTCCAATTTAATATTTTATCTTTTCTTAGCACACACAAAAATCTCAGCTATTTTCCCATTTCCTTTAGTAGATTTCTTGCTATAAATATCAAGAACAAATACGGAACACATCTTAATACTTTTCATTGGCAGTAGTCTCTTTTTATAAGAATTGGTCTCACCTGGTTAATCCCCTTTTCAAAAGTGTTGAATTGAACTGTTGTTGAAAAATATTCCTGAAAATCTGGTCTAGATGTCATGCTGTATAAAGGGTGACATCTGTGGTTGTTATTAAAACTGATATTGCTTATATGTTGGAAAAATTCAAATGCCAGTACTAATCATCCTCAGTTGGAAGGTTTTCACATTGCATTGTGTGTGGTGCTATAAAAAGTGGAGAAAGGAGTTGGATGTAGAATGACAGAATGCCTTTGCAAATTTTCAGACAAAATTAAAATGTTTGTTGCCATCTCTTTGCTGGCATAGTTGCCAGGTCAATAACAACTCTTTTGTTATTGTGAAAGCTAAATAGTGGTGATAAGTTGCATTAGAAAAAAGAACGTACTTTGTATAATGTGAGCTGTTTTGCAGAATAATCAAGAAACTAATATTGTGTAGGATTAAGGATTCAGAAAACAACCTGTTGCTTGATTACTTAAATAGTATGGACAGAAAATGATATATATTTTAGAGTTCAGTATTCAATCCTCACAGCCCATGTAAATAGAATCATGGAGTTGTGTGTCTGGAAATAAAGTAAACAATTACTTCATAAGATTTCATGTGTTTTCATAAGTATACCTTTTCATGGGAATTTTTTTAAAAAAAAATCTTCCTCAAATCTGTAGGCAGAACAGTTTTAACAGGCTATTACTAAACACATAAAAATGGCCAATTTTACTTATCGTACTGAGCCAGTGTTCTCCAAATTAATCAGGAGTTCTACATTAGTTCAAAGGACACAGTTGGTTTATATATTGATAGAAAAATCTGTAGCAAATGAGAAATGAAGAAAATAAAATATATACAGCTGTCATTTATATTTGTTTTTTAAAAAAATGCTATGAAGCAGCTGCATTTTCACCACTGCATTAAACAGATTACCAATATTGTTGCTTATTTTGAATGACAATATAGACTCATTGTACCTAATTACCTTGAAAGGATAAATATATAGGTAGTCCTCAAATTACATCTATTTGTTTGGTGACTATTCAGAGTTAATAACACTGAATGATGGGGATGTATGACTGGTCCTCATAGATTCAGCTGTTGCAACACCCTGCAGTCAAGTGGGCAAGGTCTAGGTGCTTGGCATCCGGCTTGTGATTATGATGTCAAGCAGGTACATTATTGTGAATTCTGATGTTCCCTGCCAGTTTCTAACAAACAAAGTCAATGGGGAAGTTGTCAGGAAATTGGAAGTTACAGACATGCAAGATTCCCCCTTAATGACCGTATGTCCCTCTTTAACAATGGCAAGTGGCACTGCTATTGCTAAGTAATGCAATCAAAGGACATCACATTTTACAACTACATTGTTTAACAATGGCAATTCTAATCCCAGTTGCTGTCATAAGATAAGGACTAAAGGGGAAGTAATGGCAGAATCTGGGGGTGGAGTTAAAAGAAGGATCAGCCTAGACTCTCCATGTAACCAGAAGCAAGTTAAGGCCACCCCCCCCTTGAATTCTGTTGACTCTTATCTAACTCCTAGCAGATGCTAAACATTGGTTGAAAATATTCCTGTTCATAGGCATGAGTAACAATAAATCAGTTTAATTAGACCTCTAGGTGTTGACATCAGATCCTGAAGTTGAAACTCAAGTACTTTGGCCACCTACTGAGAAGGAAGGACTCACTGGAGAAGAGCCTAATGCTGGGAAAGATTGAGGGCAATAGAAGAAGGGACGACAGAGAATGAGATGGCTGGATGGAGTCACTGAAGCAGTAGGCGTGAGCTTAAATGGACTCCAGAAGATGGTAGAGGACAGGAAGGCCTGGAGGAATGTTGTCCATGGGGTCGTGATGGGTCGGACACGACTTCGCAACTAACAACAACAACAACAACAAGGTGTTGACATGATCTTCATGCCTGAGAAGAACTACCTATAAACGTTTCTCCATTTTCTGTAAATGGATAAGTCACATAAAAGGAAACTGGGATAATAAATCAGTAAATATCACCGTGCTGTATTTTAGAATAGGGAAATGATCAGTTGGTGTTTTAAAATACAATAGGGAGAACAACTTGATGTTAAGACTTTCGTTGCAGTGATCATTAAATGAATGCAGCAGCCATAGCGAATGCCACTATCGTTAAGTAAATGCCACGATTTTTAAGTGAACCCATTGTTCTTCAAACAGAAGGCACGAATCCACAAAGAACCCCAAATTGCATATCAGTTCTGTTTGGAGCAAAAAACGAGAAGTTTCCAGAAGTGGGAGGGTAAGTGAGTGGGATGAGCTAAAACGAGTCATTCGTTGAAATTGAATTGAAGCCTCTTCTTCCCCACCAAAACCTCAACAGCCCCCAGACACCAAAATAGAACCTATCCTTACAGCAGGCAGTGTATGATTGAACATTAGGTTTTTCAGTGGTTTATTGTATTTTGAAATAGATATTCAATAGAAGGACAAATGCCTAAAATAGCCCTTGTCTTGGTGTTCTCCATATTTGTTGGCTAAGAAATCTGGGAGTTACATTCACCAGTTTGGAGAAGAATTAAATTTTCACTTGTCACTGGATTGGGTTGTTGCTGAAGTGTGGAACAACTGACATTAATGACATAGCTTTTCATTTGTATCTGTTATGGTATTTGGTATTTCATGCCTGCGTCATACAAATTGATACTTAATCATTATAAGAAACAGAGGTACTGTATTTTTCCATCTATAAGACGCACCTTGTATAAGACGCTCTGGCATGCGAGTTTCTCCGTGCCGATCAGCTGTTTGGTGGAGCGCCGAACAGCTGAGCTGGCAAATCCGGAAGTTTGGCCAGCCGATGATCTTGCCCCCTCCCCCCAACCCACACAGGCATGACCTGGGCTGCAGAGGTTACCATTATTTTTCCGTGTATAAGACATTGCAATTGTATAAGACGCACCTGATTTTTGAACAGGGTGTTTGCAGGAAAAAATAGCGTCTTATACACGGAAAAATACGGTATATGAAATTTCAGCTGGCATATTTGTGGCTCATTTTTTTGTTCTGTTTTATCCAGAGCATTGTGTAAAGTTGATTTCATTAATTATGTAAATTTGTATTTATATTAATTTGGTAGCTGGTTGCTTAGTTTTAAACTTTTTGTTTTTACCTGTACTAAGGTACTTAATTACCATTCTTTATGACTTTTTCATTCAGTTGGAAATAAAACTGGGTGGAAGAATTGTTGTGAGAAAGGAGAGCAATGTATGTTTTTTCTATGACAAATCCCAGATTTAACTGGCGGCATGAGTTAAAAGGATCAGCCAATTTGGAAAAGACACTTGTGTAAGATTCTAGTAATTAAGAGAACATGTTTGTATTCTAAGAAAACCCCTCTGGCTTATATTGTTTTGAAAAATATTATATCATAAAACACCTTTGGACAAAACAGTAAGGTGTTTTTAATGATAGACTCTACAATTAAGGGCTAGGGTACCAGTATGCCCAAACTTTTATATGCTGTTGGCAGGATGTGTTTAATGTTCAGAATGAGAAAGGAACTTGTTTGTAATGTATGTCTCAGAAGTAGGTCTTCAAGAGATTCATGTCATATTGGCCAAATTTCAGAAATGAATCCTATTATTAAACTAGCCAAGAGCTGGTCTCCCTGCGCCATAGCATTTTAAAATATCGTTATGCATTGTGCTGTATGGCTGCCTGTTGGTTATAATTTTCTTTAGAATAATATGTATGTATGTTAAAGTATAGCATATACACTGGAGTGCATGCTTTATGGGTTAACCAGGCATTGATGGGCTATGTATCATCCATATGTGATGCCATACTGTATAGAGAGAGGCAGTTTGGTGTAGTGATTAAGTCACCAGGCTAGAAATTGGAGGCTATGAGTTCTAGTCCTACCTTAGGCAAAAAGCCAGCTGTGCAGCCTTGACGATGGCAAATCACTTCTGAAAAAACCTTGGCAGTAAAGGTTTCTAGTCCTGGAAGTCACAAGAAATTAACATTGATTCAAAAGCACAAAAGAAAATCTGGGTAAAAGTATCAATACATATTAAAACTACCATGGATCAGTTTAATTCTGCTCAGAGTTATTCATGCCTTGTTTCTCTTCCGAATGAACTAGTGTAACATGCTGCATGTGGGGCTGCCCTTGAAGAGAATCCAGAAGCTTCAGCTGGTGCAAAATGCAGCAGATGAGACAGCAATGAGTGTTCTTAGAAGGACACACAATGCACCTCTGCTCACGAGCTGCATTGCTAGCTTATTACAATGTGCAATTTAAGTACTGGGGTTGATCTTTAAAGCTGTACATATATATATATATGTACAGCAACGGCAACCTCCTCCCCCCTCCCCCCAGGAGCAGTATTGGCTCACCCCACGAGTCAACATCCGTCCCGACAAACTCCCCCGGCGGTTGGAGGGGGCGGGATGACCCGCGTCCGCTGGGGAAGGGAACGAGATCCCCAACAGAAGGAATGCAAGAATGTTCAGGGAGGTGGGGAATGCAGGACTACAAATGAGCAGGAGGTTCCTGGGGTAGGGAAGGGTGGGGGGTGGGTGGATTGCCGGGAAGGTAGGAGCTGGATGGAGGCTGGACCAGACGGATACCGACAGAGGGGGGAGAGCGTCGAGGCATGGGGGTTAGGGCGCTTGGATGCTATGCAAATACGGCCCGTGGAGAGAGGGGAGGGAGAGAGAGAGAGGCGGATGGATGGAGAGGAAGGGAGGAGGGGGGAGAGAGGGGGGGAGAGAGNGAGAGAGAGTGAGAGGGGGGAGGATGGAGGGTCAGTGATAACCCCCGTGGGAGGGATGGAAACATCACATCTGAGCGGTGAGAAAAGGGAGAGGAAAGGAATTTGGGTTCCCCCCACCTGGAGGGTGGGGGTAGAGAAAGTCGGCAATAGAAGGCACAAAGCATTTAAAGGGACCCCTTGCACTGGAGTAGGCACCTCGCCCATAATACGGCAGGAACAGCTGGGTCCATTAACACGTAGCAGAAGCCGGATGCAGGCGATCAACACTTTATAAGGGTTTCTCCCAGACCGCTGTTTTAACGCCCTGATGATGTCAGATGGTTCTGACGAAAGCTCGGCTCATTAAATTTTTAAACTTTTAATTTCATTCCTCTTGGTGCTCGGCTTTTATTTGCTTTTTATCATATATATATGATATATATGATAAATATATCAAAAAAAAAAAAGACTTCTCTCCCCCATATTTGGGCCGATGAACAAGAAGGAAAAATGAAGTAAAAAAGGTCCTCTGAAAGGTAAAAAACTAGAATGGCTTTCTCAGAAAGATTTCATCATACATAACATACAAAAAAGTACCAGGCTGAAAACAGCAAGAGACAATTTCCTAAACAGCAATTGGTTCCCATCTGAATTGGATCAGACAAAGGCATTCTGGTGGAAAAGGTTCATGAGGTGTGAGAAAAGGGACACCTTGGGATTGGTCAACTTTTTGTGAGGTGCTAAACCTTGGTAACCCTTGGGGACCATTGGATAAAACGAATGTTCCACGTGAGATTCTTGCCTCATGTTTTTCTGGAGTTCAAGCCTAGTGTAGTCTAGTAAAACTTTTGAGTTAGAATATGTGTAGGAAGGTGGGAACGCATGACTTTATGGATACAGAAAGTAAACAGTGTTGCATATGTTACTATGTGACCAGAGTGAAAATTTTTTAGTGATAGGCGTACTCTCTGGTCTTCTGCTTGGTGCAGAAGTAGGCTGAATTAGCCTAGTATTTTGTTGTGTTACATAGCAACCTATCACATATTAATAGGAAGCTCACAAACAGCACAAATTTCATTCAATTTGGTGGGTATAACCAGCTTGTGGCAAATTCTGTAGGTTCAGAATATATGAAGAAGTATTTTGTCTTCCCTGAATCTCCCATCATTGTTTCATCTTATGATCTGGGGAAGTAGTCTTGTAAAAGGAGACAGAAAAATCCTTCACTTTAAATACACTCTTTTGGAGAATTGATAAAGCCTATTGTGTTAGGAATTTAACCTGAGAATCTGCAAATTGGAGTATGAATATTTATTTAAGAAACATTGGAATAATACAATAAGTAACACTTAGATCAGAAGATATTTTTTCATTGATGTTCAAAATTACTGTGACTTGGGTAAACTTACACGATAAATCTAAAATACAGATAAAATAGATATACAGGTAGTTCTCAACTTACAACAGTTTGTTTAGTGACTGACATTAAAACGGCGCTGAAAAAAGTGACTTATGACCACTTTTTATATTTATGACCATTGCAGCATTCCCATAGTCGTGTGATTTATATTCAGATGCTTGACAACTAACTCACATATTATGATGGTTGCAATGTCCCAGAATCATGTGATCCTCTTTTGTCCCCCCCTTTGACAAGCAAAGTCAGTGGAGAAATCAGATTCACTTAACAACTATGGTATTAATTTAACAAGTGCAGTGATTCACTTAACAATGTGGCAAGAAAAGTCGTAAAATGGGGTAAAATTCACTTAACAAATTTCTCACTTATCAACATAAATTTTGGGCTCAATTGTAATCATAAGTTGAGGACTACCTATACTTACTGTATGTGTGCTATTGCTGACGATGTAATTTCAGTTGTGTGCTACATACAGTATTAAGGTAAATTGTGTACTCTGTTCAACAGAGCAGACTTTTGCTAGGTGCTCCCTTACAATGTTTAGGTGCATCTGTATTTGCTGTAATAGCACAGTTGTGCATTTTCTAGCAAATAGTAATGTGGGTGATAATACAAGTAAGGATGTCTAAAGAATGGAAAGACAAGTCTTAGTGCTGTTACCATTTTGAGCAGCACGTTCTTAGTCCTTCCCCTTAAAAATAAAGTCCAGGAGATAAAAAAGGGATATACAGGTGCTTGGTCAAGAAGAGATTTGTGTTGCATAAGAGCGTCAGTATGGCTGAAAGCATACTTGGGTTAAGAGTGGTTGGCATCTGTTTTACATGAAACCTCCAGCCCTTTCCTTAGGAAGCACTGACGCTGGGATGGAGAATTGGGTATTAAAGTGGAAAATAAGGGCCTAAAATTATTGAGGTTTGTAAAGGGCTGCTGTCAGAAATGCTTGTCTTCAAGAGAGCAATTTCCAGTGGCTTTGCTCCATTTTATTTTTTTCCATTTAAATTTTTATACTTGTCACTTTCTCTTACAACGACATTAATAAAATGCTGAAATAGTCAATTCCCTATCATTTTTTTTTAAACTATTAAGACTGAGTATTATCAGCTCTGATTTAAATTTTCATGCAACATGTCTATTCTTATCTATGCTTGGTGATGTTCACAGCTTTGGGATGGGTACTATTTTGAAACAGGCTATGTTCATACAACACACTAATCCAAAAGTAGCCACATTATGTCTCAGCATGAATGTTAACTTAGTCAATGTGTCATGATCAGCAGTTGTAATTTTGCCTCATATGTGACATTTCTAGATATTTAATTCCATTGTTTATATGGTTAAAGTTGTCCCTTTTAGTGTTTGCACAGTTTTTTTCTCCTTTTATCCTCCTTTTTAATAGATTGAGCCAGTTCCTCCTCTTTCTGCGCTTTCTTAGCACTAATAACTTGTTCGGCTTCCCTCTATAGGTTCTTATACACTACTCTGTCAGAAGTGGATAGGAAAACTGTGGCCCATAACTAATATGCATCTTCAAAAAAATATTCTGTGTCGGTACTCAGGGATTGTCAGACAGATTTTTATTATAACTTTCCATTTTAACTCATTTTTTTTTACTTCTAGGACACCTGTGTTGCAAAGTGATGAAGAGGAATATGTAAAAAGATATAGGCGATTGGAGACAAAAGAACTTGAGACAGCAGGTGCTAGCAGGTCTTCCTGTAAACCAGGTATTTTCCCTACTTCTTATCTTAGAAATCCTCTAAATCATGCATTGACCATAAAATGGATTGTAAAATGCGGCATTTGGTAAACATTGGAATAAGATACTGTATTTGAAGGAATGGCTCTGTCTTTTACCAATTTCAGCAGCAAGAACTGAGTATGCCAGGAACAGAGAACACCCAGTGAAGCTGGCTGGAAGGAATTTGAAAAGAGATGGAAGGAAGCACTTCTTCACATAGCCCTTATGCTAGCCCTTTGAATTCATTAATATTAGACACAGTTGTGACCATTAACTTGGATAACTTTAAAAGCAAATTGAGTAAGTTAATGGGCAGCTATGGACAGCTATTGATCTTTATAATACTATTCCTTGGCTGTTTGATTAAGATCAAGTGTAGATAGCCTAAAGTTAGTTTTTTGTGTATTTGATTTGCCTCCCATCTTCTTTATACAGAAACACAAGGTAGCATACATAATGCTCTTTCCTCCTATTTTTCTCCACAGCAACACCCTATGAAGAGAGATTGGACTGAGAGAGAGTGATTGGCCAAAACGTTACCCATTGATCTAAGATGGACTAGATTAGAATCTGGGTATCCCCACTCTTAGTTCAATGTGCTTGCCCATGATCCTTGCTTAACAACAACAGGGATTGCCATTGCTAAGCGATGCAGTCACGCAACATTGCACTTTATGAACACATCCTTTAGTGCAGGGCTTTTCAACCTTTTTCACCCATTGTACCACTTTTAGGATATGGCAACATCCGAGTACCACCAGTTGCCCAGCAAGGTGTCAAAAATTTCATAACCCAAAAAAAAAAAAAAGGAAAAAAGTGATAAAGTACAGTTAGTCCTCGACTTACAACAGTTCACTTAATGACTGTTTGAAGTTACAATGGCACTGAAAAAAGTGCCCCCCCCAAGCCACAGCTGAGCAAGACACCTGCCTGCCCACCCGGCGGCGCTCTTCCTCCTGTCAGAGGTTTTCATTGTTGTGAGCATTTCTGTTGAGGATTGGCAGCAGGGGTGGGGTGGGGGGGTGTTTGGTTTTTATTCCCCCCGTCTGCTGGGTGGTTGCAGCAAGTTTTGGTCACTTCACATGACCCCTGGGACACTGTGACCGTCATAAATATGAATCAGTTGCCAAGCATCTGAATGTAAATCACAAGACCCTGGAGATGCTGCAACATTCCAGCTGATCGGCGCTTCTTCTGGGCTCAGCAGAAGCGCCAGGATCAGCGCTGAGCTCCAGCTGGAACCTGGCGCTGATCCTGGTGCTTCCGCTGAGCCCTGACAGCCCTGAAGCTCCAGCTGTCTCTCACTCAGGCTTGTACAGTGCTGCCACCGGTTCACCTCATTCCCCTCCACCACTACCACTTTTCTAGGATGGTCATGTACCACCTGCCAGGTGCCAATGTACCACAGGTGGTACCCGTACCACTGGTTGAAAAGCCCTGCTTTAGTGATGGAAATTATCATCCCAATTGCTGCTGTAACTTGAGGACTGCCTGTAATTAACTAACACTGATCAACACAGAGGCAGCTGCATTATGTGTCAGGTTGTAAATGTGGAATTTTCTTTAAGGGCAGTGCAACGTAAAGTAAATTGTAGTCTTCTCCAGTACGGGAGATGGAGAATTCACATGTGGTTTTCATTGGATGCCTGCTCTTGAGACCAAGTAGTCAAACTAGACACGCCCCCTCTTGCTGATCCAGTCTTTAACTTGGTCTCAGCTCTTGACGACGTGTCTGGGTTGGCTCTCAGTTAATAGCAGGTTAGAAAGCCTTGGTGAATTCTCCTTTTCCCTTAAAAATCCCTTTCCAGATTCCAGCTACTAATTTGGTT
>NW_015387047.1:304873-313784 GCF_001527695.2 Protobothrops mucrosquamatus | reverse complement strand
CTTACCTGAACGCCTTTTCTCAGTACGGAGATGGAGAATTCACACCCACCCCTTAAGGTCAGTCAGACTATTGTAGGGGTCTGAGAGCCAACACCTCGTCCATCTTCAGTCACTTCGCCCTCGTTAAAGACTGGATCAGCAAGAGGGGGCGTGTCTAGTTTGACTACTTGGTCTCAAGAGCAGGCATCCAATGAAAACCACATGTGAATTCTCCATCTCCGTACTGAGAAAAGGCGTTCAGGTAAGACAACGCCCCATCTCACAGAGGTGACAAGAATGTGAAATTGATTTTCTGATCAAACTTATTACTATTTTTCTGTTTCACCATTCTGTAGCTTACATTAACACAACATACTGAATCACAAATCAAATAATCTTACTTTATTTTAATAAACCAGAGTTAGGAAATTATAACAAATATTTTTGGGGCCACACTTGAATGATGTGTCTCAGACATGTCTCCATTTAATTAAGATAGTGAATATATTAGCTGTACTTCCAGCAACACGAATTATTTATTTATACAAAGATTTAAAAAATGCCTGATTCTCAATGACATTTTGCATTATAAAAAACTAGAATACTATATTAAAAAGCAAAGAGATGTGCACCCAGAGGAAGAATACTATGCCAAATAAAAACATTTAGTATTTTAAATAGTTTGGACCGTTGATGTTACATATAGAACCAAAGTAGATGAATTACTGATGAGTAAAAGCTAGGTAAGGATCGTGTGCATATAGGAGAATAGAAGAGAAGAGAAGAGAGCTGGAAAAGACCTTGGAGGTCTTCTAGTCCAGCCCCCTGTTCAAGCAGGACAATCTATACCAGTGGTGGTGAACCTATGGCACGGGTGCCAGAGACGGCACTCAGAGCCCTTTCTGTGGGCACACGCGCCATCAGCTGGGTTTTATAAAACCTTTTCGCTTTAGGCCTCCGTTGCCATGTGCAAAAAAAAAAAAAGGTTCAATCAGTCAATTTCAACTTCTCGCAGGAAAAAAAAAGGTCTTGCAAAGTTGGAATTGATTGACTGAACTTTTTAGTCCCACCCAGTCTGCTGTTACCACNCCACCCAATGGGCCACGCCCACCCAATGGGCCACACCCAGCCAATGGGCCATACCTACCCGGCACTTGACGATGCATAAATGGCTTTTGGGTTGCAGTTTGGGCACTTGGTCTCTAAAAGGTTCGCCATCACTGATCTATACCATTTCAGACAAGTGACTGTATAGAAAAGGAAGTAAAGCATGGCATGTCTTAAGAGGGAAATTCCAGCGATGAGTAGCAGGAAAAAGGGAAATGTTTGGCAATATAAGCATTTATAAATATTGTCACCTTTTTTATTACGTCTTCTAATAGAGGGATTGGATAGGGGGTGGAGCCTTATTATAATACATTTATTTATAGTGCTTGTTATAAGAGTAAAGTGATGTCTTGGGAACCTTTCCTGAAGAAACTAAAGATTAAAATGTGTTTTAGCTTTAACTAGAAAGTAGATGGGAATAAAAAACTTCCTCCATTAATGTTATTCAAGGTAGTGCTTTCCTGCAGTCCTGTTTGGAACTGGATAAAAAAATTTTTTTTCTAGTTATTAACCAACACATTTCTGTCACTGAACTTCTGCGATTTTCCTAACACCACTTGAAATATATCTCCTAGCAGCTTGAAATATCTTCTAGCTCATTTGGTCAAATTGTACAAAGCTCTTGATGTTTCCATACTGACATGTTTGAATTTGCCAGGGGGTGGATACCAGCCAGCTTTGTAATGTTGTGACAGTATATATGAGTCTTTCAGAAGCACTGCATACTTAAAAATAGCCCAATATTAATAGTAGCATTTTATTATCAACACTAGAACTCTTAACAAAAGAATGGCTTATTTTTAGTTACCATACTGGAATAATTAGTTATCTTAGTTATAAAGCTCAGATATATAAACAGTTCACTTTACTTAAATTTACTGCATCCCAACCAGAGAGATAGGGTTTTGAGATTTAGAATAAGCCAGGATCTTGAGTCTGTTTTTGACCTTGGTTAAGGTCCTGGCTTGTTCTAAACCTCTAGCTATTTGAACAAAATGGAGATGGTTAATACAAGTTACTCTGAGACTATGTAACTTCTCTCTATTTAGTGTTGGTCAGATCATACTTGAATATTTTATCAAGTTTTGAGCATTGTATTTTAGGAAGGACATTGTCAAACTGGAGCATGTCCAGATGGACCATTAGATAAATGGAAGAACAAGCCTAGGTGGAATCATTAGAAACATTGGGTATGTTTTGGAACAGATAATAGAGAGGCATAATAGTTCTTTTCAGGTACTGGATGTCATGTGAAAGACAGGGCAGAATGGTTCAGAAGACAGGACAAAGAAAATAATGGCTTAATTTACAAGGAAATATATTTGGTTGAATATCAGGAAAATACTGGAACATAGTCCTTCAGTAACTGGTGTACTCTCTTCATTAGTAATGTTTAAATAGAGACTAAATGAGCATTTGTTGAAGATTACGCAGTAATGGATACCTGCTTTCCTTCCAATTCTTTCAGATTCCAATCACTCCCATAATGTTAATAAATCTCAACATCAGATGTGACTGAGATAGTGTGAAGTCCTTCCAAACAGTTCTTGCTCTTCTCATGAGACCCTAACATGATTGACTGAATTCAGTTACCAGGGCCTAACACACTGAAGCACAAAACAAGCATACTGGCTGGGCTTGTATAACAGAATGAGATACAAACTAGCCAACTGCATTATAAGTAGTTCTTCCTTAATCTTCATTTGTTTAGTGACCGTTCAAAGTTATGATGGTGCTGAATAAAGAGACTACTGGTTCTCAAGCTTCTGGCTGTTGTAGCCCCTCCATGATAATGTATCCAAAATTCAGGCCTGATCTGGCCCACTCACATATATGATTGCCTTTTGCTTGCCCCCCTACCTGCTGCTGCCAGTTCTTCTTGCTGCCCCACTGTTGCACCCACTTCATTATGTGCCACTTCTATGCTTGCCAAACCTTCTTTTACATGGTCTTTCACATCAGTGCAGTTGGGGTTGTCTTGCGGCTAGCCAGGGCCTTCTTTTGCAAAAGAATCTTGCCACATGAAAGGAGGCCTCAGCTATGCTGGATCAAAAGAACCTTTCTAACCAGATTTTTTGGGGGTGTGCGTTTGTGCTGGCACAGCCAGGGTTATCTTTCATGGGCTAGTAGTGAAAGAAGACAAGTGTATGAATGACGATCCTGGAGGTTGTGTGGGCATGGCTGCAGGCAGGGCTAGGTGGCGGGGCAGTTGGCATCAGGAAGTAAGCAGGCAACCAAAATGGCAGAGATGGGGAGGGAGATTAGTGGGGAGGGTTGAAGAGTGAACAGCCTGTGGCTATTCTAATGCTTCTGCAGACAAAACATCCCTGTTTCTGCTGCCTCTAATCAAGAACTATGCAAAGTAAGTTGGTTTAGGAAGATCCAGATTAGGCAGAGATCCAGATTCAAAGGATGTAACATAGAGTGCCATGGATGAACATCTGTGCCTTTTTCTGGAAAGTGTTATAAACCTAAAGCACTATTTATTATTTACGATAAAAGATTAAAATAATTAGTGAAGGATGCAAATATGACAAGATTTCTGAACCTGAGACTGACCACTTGGTTGTGTCAAAACTAAAACTTTGGGAAAAATGAAAAGAATGAAAGTAAAATTTGAAAAAATTGAATGAACTATCATTTAGCAATAGAAATTGGTGTCTCAATTGATGCTGTAAGTCAACATGGACTGTCTTAATTGCAAAGAATGTATTCAGGAGATAAGGAAAAGTTAAAAGAGAAAATATATAGAATGATTTTGATGAAAATAAAACAGTTTTAGATGTGGGTGAAAAACGAAGCAAAGACCTTGCAGCAGAATGAATTGAATTACAAATAAAAATGATGAAATTATTTCTGGTAAAACTGAAGTGGAAACACTAGAAGGAGAATTTGTGATGGGAATACTAATTTATATGGAAATCATCTTGTGTGTCAAGGAATGGTATTGAAATAAATTCTGTAAATGATAAAGTCCAAGAAAATATGATGAAAAAGTCATTAAAGATTGAAAGAATATGGAAAGATGGTAAGGCTGCAGATACAGTAGATGATATAACAAGAAATACCTGTATTAAAATATTAATACGGTTTGCTTATAAAGTGGCAGTGTAACTTGCTTCACGTGTGTTTGGGTGCTGCACATATGCCTGATGATTGGAAAAATGTCAATATTTCCCTGATAAGATTGAATGCAAAAAAACATAAGAGGATTGATTTTGTTAAATGTTCTGGAAAGATGTTTGGCAGAATTCTGGTGTAAAGGACATAGAAGTGATGAGTAAAGAGCAGTGGAGTGGCCTAGTGGTGAAGCTGCTCGCCTCCCACTTGGAAGGTTGGCAGATGTAGCAGCAGATGTTTCTCTCCTAGGGCGCAAAGAAAAAATATCTGCTGCGAGCTCCGCATGGCATCAGGAAGGGTATCTGGCCAGTAAATGCTCAGCTCCATCCCCAGTCACCCCAACTCTACCCCAAATTAAGGGATTATGGGAGTAAAAAAGAGAGTTTAGAGGTGATGAATAAAATTTGGGAAGTGCCAGCATGGTTTCATGTTGGACAGAGGGTATTCACCTTATCAAAGAACATAAGCCAAATATATGATTCCTTTCTTTATTCTTTGTACTGTGTTATTAGAAGATAACAATAAGTGCCATACCAAAGAATGTTGGACGTCAGTTAGAAATCAGTACATTGACAAAATTTTCATCTGTCAGTTGCAATAGGCCGTACTGCTTGGATCTGCACATATACTATGCCAGTACATTATGACATACTAGGTACTTGGGAAGAACTCAATGCGTACAAGGACCAAGACCTGCTAGAGACCTGGCAATTATGGCTTTACATTTTATTAACTGCGCTGCTGAGTCTGCAGAACATATTAAGGATAAATAACCTTACGGCTTAATGTGTTGTATAAACTAGAGCATCTGTTATCTTTTTAAATTCATAATTTCAGATGCTTGAAAGAAATAGCAAAATATGAATGGTGCATATGAATGAGAAGAACTTTCAGTTAGATCACTGAGATACCAGTTCTTGCTTTCATTTCTTTTCATCCTTTTACATGATTCCTGCCAAAAGCAGGTTTCTTCATGTTTCTGAACGCTGAGCCAACTGTAGATCTTGTACACAGTTGAAGGAATAGTTAGATATTAAAAATTAGAAAACACGCAGTCATTCAGAAGAGATGCAAACTGTGGTGCATGAATCTCTTGTGCTAATTTGTATTCAGTATCTACTGCTGACCTGATCTGTGGAAACTTGGATTTTGTGGTCTCTTGAGTACAGTATTTTGATTAACCTGCATTTCTGATCTCTTAATTTGTGTCTCCAGGAACATCTCAGCATGGATCTACTGTTGTGACTTGCATACCAGGTGGCAATTACAAATACCCTGATTTGCCCATCTCAAGATACAAGGAAGAGGTTACCAATTTATTTTTAAATCGTAGCTAAAATTACAACTTTCTTCCATCCTGCCCATCACTTTTTAATTGCTTTTGATTTTGTCATTAATGGTTTTTGTGATGCTGAATTAACTTTATTTTTCAGTCTTTCAAGCTTGTCTGCATGAATATAAGTTATATTAGGCTAACTGGGCTTGTTGTTCACCCTATTTTGAATGGGAAATTCACTGCCTCATAAGGTAATATGGAGAGTCCAAAGTGCTGCTAAATATGCCACTTACTTTGTAAATTGAAGAGATGTATGTGGCCTGAAGTGCTTTTCTTTAACGCTGTTAATGTGACAGTGGTAATCTTTTTTTTGTTTGGATGATCTTGCTACAGTTATTCACACTTCAATAATGTCTGAAAGGTATTATTTAGAAGCATGGGAGCTACTATGGAAAGAGAACTGCAGTCCTTGAAATCAGGCAGGAAAGCTATTGTCTTGTACAACTCTCCCCTCTATTGTGCCCTTTTTTGTATATGTTTGTTTTAATGGAAAATG
Organism: Protobothrops mucrosquamatus; assembly: GCF_001527695.2. Lineage (NCBI taxonomy): Eukaryota > Metazoa > Chordata > Lepidosauria > Squamata > Viperidae > Protobothrops > Protobothrops mucrosquamatus. The sequence continues at coordinate 307,746 of NW_015387047.1, read as the reverse complement.
AATTTAACAATACAGTAAACAATCTTCTGCTGATTGTACTCCAACAATTTAAGGGATGCTTCATAAATTAAATATTCATGAACTAAAGTATTGATTAAAAAAGATTGGAGAATAAAAAGAAATTCATATATAAACAAAGATTTTATGGAATATGGCTTAAAGCGTGGGTTTTTAAAAAAACAGTTGGGATTTAACAATATCTGCTCTTGATGTAGATGTTCTAGAGAAGAATATCTAGCAGCTGGGTCAGCAAAAGAGGAGATAAATGATAATTTAAAATAATTTTTTGGGGTAGGCAGCCAAATATGGTAGAAGTAGAGGAGTGAGGGCTAAAAAGCAATTTTGGAAACTGTAATGGTATACCAACAGGAATTTTCTACAGAGAATATAGAAAAGAGAAATTCAGAATTTTTAAGAATGAAAGAAAGTGGTAAGGTATAACAAAGAAGGCAAAACTGGAAAAATATTTTAAGATTTAGGTCTCTCATTGTTTTAATACATTTTTTTTTAAATTTCAGATGCTTTCATTGATAGAAAACCACTCGGTGGTAATTGTACACGGATCTACTGGTAGTGGCAAAAGCACCCAACTTCCACAATATGTTTTGGATCACTGTGTACAGCATTCTATTTATTGTAACATTGCGGTTACACAGCCCAGGAGAATTGGTGCCAGCAGCATTGCAAGATGGATTAGCAGGCAGAGATCATGGCCCTTGGGTGAACTTGTGGGCTACCAGGTAGAGCAGTGTGTTATTACGCATCACACAATATCTCTGCAATGGAAATCACATCCAGGTTTTGCTTCCCCCCTCCTTTTAAAATTCATTCTCTGTGCTGTAAGGGAATTAATTTAATTTCTTATGTAGCTTCTGGGTGTACTAAAATTAGAAATGTAGCTTTGTAGAAAACAACAGTGGTCAAAATACAAGGTTGTATAAATGGAACAGGAGTCTACTTTCCCATTGTTCCAGCTGTAGCCTGTAGTTCGTCCCACCCTCTGGAACGAACTACCCCCAGAGTTCGTCCCACCCTCTGGAACGAACTACCCCCAGAGATCCGGGTGATCCCGGATCTCCCTTCCTTCCGCCGCGCCCTTAAGACATGGCTATTTCAACTAGCAGGACTGGCCTAAGGGGTAATTTTTAGCGGGGTTTTAAATATAATTTTAAAATAACAAAGGCCAATCTAATATTTCCTTTTAATTATGTTTTAATGATAGTANGCCCTGAGTCCGCAAGGAGAAGGGCGGGGTAAAAATCCAATAAATAAATAAATAAATAAAATGTCCAAATTTGGTCAACTCTTGGGAGGGGTCTTAAAATTGAAGGAGTGATGAGAAATTCAATCTGTATAGCCTTTTGTCAATTGAACCATCACTATTGGATTCCTAACCCTTGGTATTTTGGGTGTAAGCTTATTGTTGAGGCTCCTTGGATTCCTTCCACTGATAAGCCCTATCTTTGACTCAAATATATTTTTTGTAGTCTATCATTAAGATCCCCAATTTGATTACTCAGCTCAGAATTTTATATTTTCTTTGTAAAGATGTTTGTATAGTTTCTTCTGAACTTGTCTTTAATCAGACATTTAAAATGCTTTTGTTCCAGTGTTTTATTAATGCACTATGAATAATTACCCTTAGCTGCTACTGTTTTTGACTTCAAATTGTTATAATTTAATCTTGTTTTAAATTTTCATAAGGTATTTTGGGAAATCTTCCTTTCATCTAAAGAATAGAAGTCACTAACCTAAGTACCAAAATGTCTTTGTTTTTATAACACTGAAGTACATTAGTACAAATCATGTACAAATAATTGGAATTCAGGCACAAAGGCACATAGTGGCAGCAACTTAAACATGGATAATATCAGCTGCAAATGAGAGACAATGTAACATTAATGCTCTGGCTAATTTTAATTTTTTTTTAGAAAATTGTATCACATTATAAGTTTTGTATCCTTTTATTTACTTTCAACCATTTGTGTGTGTAATATCTTAAAGACCATGGAATTATTTTAGCAAGTGAGATTGCAGTACTTGCTGCAACCCATACTGTTCATTCAGGTAAATGTGGGGCTTCTATTTAATAGTTCAATATTTTAGAATGCAGTGGTGAGTTTATCACAGATACTTACAGTTTTTGTAATGATTTATAAAAATTATGAGGGCAATTCAGAAATAAACTTCTGTTTGGTTATCAATGACAGACACTTGCAGGTACAAAACTTTTATTATACACATTAGAAAACTACAACATTACATTACTTTTCAACATAATCGCCATTCAGATTGAGGCACTTGTCATAATTTCTTACAAGGTTTAAAATTCCTTAGTAGTCGTCGCTCGATGCCAAATCTGGGCTGTGGGGTGTGTGTGATTGAAAACATCCCAACAGAACTGCTTCAAAAGTTCTTGGGTGCGTCTAGCGGTGTGTTGGCGAGCATTATCTTGAACCAACACCACACCAGAAGTGGTGCCATAGAAAATCCCGCCAAATGTGAAGATGCCAAAGATGCTAAAGGAGTACTGCTAGAACCATGGAGTGTGGTTCAACTATCAGTTCAGAAGTCTACTGTGAAATGTTACGAAAACTCAGACGAGTCATCCATAACAAGCGTCGGGGCATGCTGACTTCTGGTGTGGTGTTGGTTCACGATAATTGTTGTGGCTCCGTCCGGTGGGTCCCTCTCATCAGAGGAGGAAGGCTCTGAACATGAAGGAGAGGAGATGGCCAGGCCTCCCTCTCCAGGCCCTTCCCCTCTGGTGCGGCCTTCGGTGCCTTCTGACGGAGAGGAGTTTGGCCAGGAGCCCGGTGTTTCTGGGATTGGCCAGGAGCCCGGTGCTTCTGGGATTGGCCAGGAGCCCGGTG
>NW_015387047.1:287070-304667 GCF_001527695.2 Protobothrops mucrosquamatus | reverse complement strand
GTGTGGGTCGGACGGGGGACAGAACAATAATGCTCGCCCGCACACCGCTAGATGCACCCAAGAAGTTTTGAAGCAGTTCTGTTGGGATGTTTTTGATAACCCGCCCATAGCCCAGATTTGGCACCAGCGACGACTACTAAGGAATTTCAAACCTTGTAACATGTTATTACAAGTGCCTCAATTTGAATGGCAGTTATGTTGAAAAGTAATGTAATGTTGTAGTTTTCTAATGTGTATAATAAAAGCTCTATATCTGCGAGTGTCTGTCATTGATAACCAAAAAGAGGTTTATTTCCGAATTGCCCTCCTAAATGCAACATGTGCTGTATCTTTCCAACATTCCAGGTTGGTTTAGAAAAAGTTGCAACACAGAATACAAAGCTGATTTATATGACAACTGGTATCCTCCTGCAGAAAATAGTTGGAGCCAAAAGTCTTTTGGAGTTCACCCATATCTTCATAGATGAAGTAAGTTGGAATTAGTTAGAATTTTATTGGCCAGAAAGTGAACATTAAAGTATGTATGCTAAGAGGATGTTTAAAAAAAAGATGCATTAGAATGTTTTAATTTTAGAAATGTTTTTTTTAAAAAGCTTAGGGTTTTAAAGTGGGTGAAAAAAAGTTTCCCTTTAAGGTCAAACAATCTGAAAGAATACAGTGATTTTTTTAAATATAAATGATAGTTTATAAAGATTATTAAGTGCAAATAGAAATACATATTATTTCAACAGCAAGGAAGATAAAGCAGTAATGGTTAAATTGGTTGTTCTATTCAAAGATGAGAATATATTTCTGTTTTTTATTTTGTGCTTGTGATAAAAAAATGAAACTGACTGGTTTTGCTGATTAGATAGATTGTTATAAAAATGGCTAGTTATATATTAATGTGTAAAAGTAAAAAGTTGAGGTTGTAATGTTGTATATACTGTGCTAAAAAGAGTTGGAAATCAACGCCTTTTTCTTTCTTCTTCATAGTTCTTCCCCCCTTTTTTTCTTCCCTTAATTTCCTATTTTTATTTTTCTTTGTATTTTATACATTGATAAAACAATACAAATTATATATAGATGAAGTAAGTTGGACAAAGGTTAGAACATTACTGTAGAACTGGCCTGTTTATGTTGAATACTTCTGGTTTCTTTGGATTACATATATGTAAAATTACATTCAGTCTGTTTTTATCACAGATATTTTCTATGGGTGTTTTCATGAAGTTCTGTTAATGATATACAGTTCCGTACATAACATTTGCTTAAACAGTAAAAGCATTAATGTATTAATGTCTGTGTGGATTCTCAGTCATCCAGGTTATGGTGCTTTTTCAAAAGGCAACTGAACTTTGTTTTTCCTTGAAGATGTTTTGCTTGGATGCGAAGCGAAATGCCTTTAAGGAAAAACAAAGAAAGTCCAGTTGCCTTTTGAAAAAGCACCTTTGGACTCTAATGCATTAATGAATCACGCTATCATTAAGCAAATCTGATTTCCCCAATTCTGCTTGTCAGAAGCTGTCTGGAAAGGTTGCAAATCATGGTCACTTGACCACAAGATACTGCAACCATCATAAGTAGTTGCTAAATGCTTGAATTGTGAGCATATGACAGTAGAGACAATCATAACAATCAAGGGCAGGTTGTAATGTTTTTTCTGTCATAACTTTGAACTGTGGTTAAATGAACAATCTTAAGTTGAGAATTTACTGTATATAGTACATGAGTCTTACCTTTTAATTTTCTCAAGGTGAGATGTATGTCTGGCATCTTTGGGCAGTTCTCAAGATACATGGTTTATAATGGCCCTGAACCCAGTTTTTTTTTTTTTTTAAATAATCCTGTTTTAGTGTTCCACTTGAACAGTTGAGCCTGGCTGTTTGACTTTTCCAAAGTACCCTGAAGTAATTACAGTGCTAAATTTAGTGGCTAGATCAAGCACCCTGACAGTTTCTGGAGTATTGGTAATGCTGCCCTGTTCTATCAAATTAAGTCTATCGGGTTTATTTTTTAACAAATATATTTATTAATAATATTGCATAATATAAAAGACAAGTAAGTGTAGGCTTTCTTGGCCTTGATCACCATTAATCACAGTGACTGAATCCAGCATTTCAACACAATTGTCATTGGAATATATAGGACCAATTAAGTTTGGATATGAGTAAGTTAGCTCAGCAGGGAGTGACTTATCTCAAGAGCAGAGGACAGCCATCTTGTATAAGTCTAGTCTGAAAAGAAGAGCGTATAGCCGGGACAAAATCTGTTTGATTTAGTTAGAATTACATTAATATTTGTTAAATAAAATTTATAAAACTACTCATTAATCACGTATTTTATATCCCCTCCAAAACTTCAAAATTAAAATTTGATAACCATTGCTGGAACTTTTTAGGACCATATTCAAAGCTTTTAAAATAGTACAGTACCCCTGAGGCCTGAGGACATACATGTCTGATTTAGCTTTTTCGATTGTAATTCTCTCATTTAGGTCATTGTATTTCAGCAAAGCTCTTTACTGTGTACCTTACTCTTTTATAAAGCTATTGAGAGCCTGTTGTTTTCTAGTGGTTCATCTCAGAATCCATGTGCATCTATAGTAAACTCATTTCAAGTGGAGCCATCTCATCTTTTAATATTATGTTTTAGGTACATGAGCGTACCGAAGACATGGATCTCTTGCTGTTGGTGATCCGTAAACTGCTCCATACAAATTCACGGTTTGTGAAGGTAACAGAGAATTTCCAGGATTATTCAGTAATGTAGTGATATTCTACCACAGCTCAATGGGAAAAGTTCCTAAGTTTCTGTTGTTATTAACATTTACCAATAGCATATTGGCAGCTGTTTATAGAAAGTCCTCATTGCTTTTGATCAAGTATATACTTTCATTATTTTTCTCATTCACAAAGAACACTAATGCTGTTGGTCCTCACTTAACAACCAGTCACTTAGCAATTGTTCAAAGTTACTATGGACCCTCAAAAGGATACCGACAACCCAGATTCAAGATTCTGATGTCACACACCTTTTCTCGGTCACATGATAGCATTTTTGGTGCTCTGCAACCAGCCCACATTTGTAGCTGCTTACAGTGTCCTGTGGTCACATCACCATGATTTACAATGGGGTTGTTGGTTTTTTTTGGCTGGAAATTGGCATTTACTTTTGGTTTCCAGCAAAAAAAACCCCACCCAAATTCCCATTGTGGACAATGGGCTTGCTTAACTACCACAGTGTTCATTTAATAATCATAGCATTTGTTAACAACAGGCACAAGAAATAATGTGAAATCTATAATGACCTGAACAACCGGTGTGACCTTCAACTGGCATGATTATGGTCATAAGTCAAGGACTACCTATGCCTTTTTCTTAAAATGTTTGGCTTCAAAATTGTCCTGTATTTAAGAAAGTGAATAATCTTTAGCTTAAGATAAATTCTTTTCACTCCTTAATTTCTTTGTAGTGTTTTCTCCACTGCCATCTGCTATTGATGCTAACTTGTTCCCCCACTGATGAAAAGCTAAATTCAGTCCATTTAAAACTAAGAGTTACAGCCAAATTTATTCTGAAGCAATCCCTGTATAGGGGGGGGGATGTTCTCATATGAAGAGCTCAGAGGTCTGGATGTTTTCCCTGGCATTAATAATGGGGGTAGTCACGAAAGTTCAGGGTGCCCTTGTGAGCATCCATCTTTAAAATATTGGCTTCTGCCCATAAAATGCTTGAAGGGATAACTGTGACATTAACAATTTTCTGGCAATAAAAACTATGCACAGTTTAATGTGCTATATTGATGGCTGTGAAATTATTCTCTCTCAACTGTGAAAGAAATACAATAGGATGGTGTTCTCTCTGTCCATTGGTCCTCAACAGATATTGATAGTTGACAACCTCAGGAATACAAGTGAGTGCAGATAAAAAATTAAGTAAGCAGCTAAAAATATTTCCCGGCCTGAAATGGGAAATGTTGCATCTTAACGACCCACTCAGATTTTAATCTAAACCAAAAAATGTTTTATGACATTTCCTGTATATAAATTTGGAACTGATTTTAGACATATAATAATGTTTCTTCTTGTACATATTAAACAGCCACACTGTGATATTTTCTCATATATATTTCATTTTTAAATTTGAGAGATGTGACTAAAATTACATACACATTGTACTAAGAAAATTCTATTTTATGTGATGTTGCTTGGATTATAAGGCCCAAATTGAAGGCTCGGGGGGGGGGAGTGCAGTCACAAGCCTGCATTTTTATATTTGCATATAAAATGAAAAAAATCATTTCTGTATTAAGGAGGTTTGAGGAATGGACCACATGTGGATTTATTTTTATTTATTTTATTTATTAAATTGATATTTATTCCTACCACTGTGCTCCATTCACTTTTACATTTTCCTGCTTATATGTCCAAAGTTGGATTATTTGGATAGATTCATGCTTCTCCTTAAGTCTTAATGTGATTTATTTCATCTTGCCTTGGCAAATTTCTTAAACCAGATTTGTGAAAGGTAGATTATGATTTAATTCAATAGACAAATGCAGCATTATATGTGGCATATTTCACACATAATACCATTTATGCAATTTCCTTGTTTTTTAATAAGGTGTTTAAAAAAGAAGATTGTAGTTTTAAGATATGAATTAGTAATTTGCAAATTGTGTTATCCAAACTTGGAATTGATCATTATGTGAAGTATTAAAAATTTATCAGGCTAAAAGGATTAGTAAAGATAGAAATACTGCAGATTTATAGTTTGGGATTGTTGATGTGTGTGTACATAATCCAAAACAGGATCTGAAAAATAAACAGATTTTTTTTTCATGTTTCTTTCAAGTCAATTTGATTTCTGGTGAGATTTGAGAAAGAGTGACTTGGCCCAAGGTCACCAATCTGGCTTTGTATCTGATGTAAGGCATAACTAGAAATAATGGTCCCCCAGTTTCTACCCTGCTGCCTTAACAAGTACACCAAACTGGCTCTCAAAATACTTGATGTCAAAAAACAAAACATCCTTATATTCTGATGGATTGTACTTCATTGTTGTAGTTCACTCTTTGCAGCAAAAATCAATAACATACATGTCCATATATGTTTCCACTTCCTCATTCCAGGAAGTAAACTCAACATTTTCTAAAATATTATGCGATATTGGCAAACTCAAATGATTCTAACTTTTTGGGCCAAGAGGGAAATATATTCTGGGCAATCAATGTTTGCTGATGCCTGGCCTGAATCTTCTAAAATGCCTTTGTATGCTGTTGTTTTTTAAGGTGATTCTGATGTCTGCAACTATTGACTGTCAAGAGTTTGCCAACTATTTTGCACTACCAGTTCGCAACAAATTGTATCCAGCCTATGTATTTCAAGTGGAAGGAAAACCTCATGCAATTGACGAATATTACCTGGATGATCTGAAGCCCATCCTTAGTTATATTAAGGTATGGAATAACTAACTTTGATTTATCTGTCATTGGATATCTAGAAGGAGGAGCCCTGCTGGTGCAGTGCTTAGAATCCAGTATTACAGGCAAACTCTCTGTAGCCTGGAATTTGATCCTGATGGGGCTCAAAGTTGACTCAGCCTTCCATCCTCCAGAGGTCAGTAAAATGAGGACCCAGATTGTTGGGGGCAATATGCTGACTCTGTAAACCGCCCAGAGAATGCTGTAAAGAACCATCAGATGGTATATAAGTTTAAGTGATATTACTATTTCTATCTAAAATATTTTGATGGCAGAGATGATTGAAATAGAGAATTTTCCCAATCAGTTTTGAAATTATTATTATTATTATTATTATTATTATTATTATTATTATTATTATTATTATTATTATTATTATTATTATTATTAGCGCATGGCTTTGTTACATTAGCCAGGAGACCACAATGCAAGTGCAAAGTAGTAGTTTGGCTTGCCAAGATGCCAACCCTGTTGTAGGATACACTTGCATGCTTCCCAGGATGCGCCACAGGAGGGCTAACTGTTCTCGCACCAGAGAGAAAGACAAGGGGCTCTTCCTGAAGCTTCACCCAAGGACCGTTTCCTTCCCAGAGCTGCCTCGCAAATAGGCACTGCAACTGGGAAGGTTCAGAACCATCAGGAATCTGACTGCCTGCACAGAGCACAAACTGGTCTCCCCATCAAAATGGTACCTATCTATCTACTTGCATAGAACAGACAGAAGCTGAGGCAAGGGAGAGGAGCTCACCCTGCCACATAGTGCTAGGACTTGAACTGCCAGAACAAAGACCATTGTCATGGTTAGCAAGAAAAGTTAGATGACAGCAAGAGGAATTCAGATTCTGGCATGATGTCATGGTTCCGACTAATGAAACACTTCAAAGAACTTCCAGGCATGTTTATCCTAAAGCCTTTATTAACAGTGTTACAAATTGACGGCACATCATGGAGGTTTATGCCAGAATCTGAATTCCTCTTGTTGGTATCTAACTTTTCTTGCTAAAACCCTCCCTTATCTTGCAGTCACAAGTCACATCTTCCAATTAGCCCAGAGGGCAGAGATTCACTTCCGTTCCTTTCCCCGGGCTTTTGTTATTTCCCCTCCCTTTTCTCTGTCATTTGAATTAACTCTAAAAATACCAGACAGTTCTGCATATTTTGTCAAAGCAAGAATATTCAGTATTAGCAGCGTTGACACATCTCCAGTGTAATTAAATGTCATTAAGACACTGAGCCACTGCACCTCCATACTGGTTTTAAATCTAACGAGATTCCATACTATCAGTACCTGAGCTCATACACTTGCTATGTGTCATGCGCTATTTCAACCAGGTTTGTTTTTTTTAATAAACTATAGTAATTTAAGTTGAAAAAAAATCTGAATTCATTGAGCAAGATAAGCTGGTTACAAGTCAATGGCTAATTTTTAAACTCTACTATAGAGGTTCATCTAGTAAGATGCAGCTGAAATGGTGAATCACACCAGATAATTGATTAATAGTTATAAGCTTATGTGTTAGGAATTACAGGAGACATTGGGAGATGATGATGATCGACTCTGTGCTCTAGGCAGAGATAATAGGCTTGCAGGAACATTAAAAGAATAGAAACTCTTTGATAGAGTTTTGTCAATTATGTGTCAGCTTCAATGGATAGTGTCAGGAGGGAAGATTTAATAGTATCTGACATTTATGAAAGATTGCTGGTGATGGGTTGACAACTGTAAAAATAACCAGGATGTTCACTGGATGACCTTTTACTGTTGGGTTAGATCTGTCAAATGTGCAGTTGCTTCAAGGGTAGATTAACTGGCATTCTCTAGCCCTGGCATACTAGTGAATGGGGGAGGAGTTATTTTGGGTTCCTGGTTTACTTTTTCTTTTGATTATATGACTTTAATCCTCATAATGTTTTTTATCTTGTTGCTGTAGTATTTCTCCTCTTTCCCCCCTCCCCATACTGATTAGTTTCCTTAGTAGTGACCTTTTCTTTGCTTAACTGAGAATGACAACTGGGATGCTATAGTATAGATGATGGTTTGCTGTACAGCTCCAATGCAATTTTAAAGAAGGTTTGCTTGGAAAAGAAGGCTTTGCATGTCAGCTTAATTAAATGATGGTTTTGCAATTCTAAAAAATAAAAATGAAATCACAGTAGAACAGGCAGAATGAATTCAGAAAACCTGGAGCTAATGACAATTGATTATATAAATGTGCTCATGGCCTTGAGCCTGATATTGTGAAAACAGTGCAAAAAGCAAGTTGTGTTGCTATGGTTAACAGAGCTAAAACAAGCTTTAAAGTAACATACACCTTTTAACTACATCCTTTATTCCAGCAAGCCTACTAGAGATGAAATCTCTAGTTTATTTATGCAAAATAAACCCATTTGATGTATTGTGGCAAAATCCTTAATGGGGCAAAAGCGTATCACATGAAGGGGCCCTTAGAAATTATTCTGTATGCTTCTTCACCAATCTGCTATATTCCGGATGGGAAAATATTAACAAATCAGTTGTAACATCTTATTCTTCTCGGTCCTCAGCCAAATTCTTTCAGAGTTTGTCTTTATTTGCTCTCTGCATATCTGTTTCTGTTCCATTGCCTACAGTGAAAGAATGGCTTATGTAGAGGAAGAATGCCAGTAATGATTTTACTCACCTCCTTTTTCTCCCTAGATTCCTCCTCAAATTATTGAGGACCCATTGATACACTCAGAAATGTACAAGGCTGCAGTTGCTCTAATACAGTGGTTTGATGAACTGGAGACAAAGGAAAATGGGTAAGGTATTTTTTTCTTCATAGTTTCTATGAAGTGGACTGATTCTATCCAACAAGTCTTGGACTGTTGTACAATGTTGCAGAGAGTGGACAGAAGTATCCCTGGATTTTGTTTTAATGTATTTGTCAAGCCTCTGTGGGCTCGACACTGACGGGAGGGGAGAGGGGGACAAGGACAGCGCTTGGAGGCATCCAGATACAGCGGAGGAGGCCAGCGACAAAACCAACGGCGACAGCCCTTCCCTCCCCTGGTACCTGGACCATTGAAGGGGAACCTGGCAGAGCATGGCGGTGTGGCCGTCGGCTCCGCGGTCGTCCCACCGAACAACTGACCGACTCCATGGCTGGCCCGCCGAACAGCTGTTCGATGCAGGGAAGCACCAGGATGCCAGAAGCCTGTAGCGCGTCCCGACCAGCAGCTGTTCGGCGCAGGAAAGCTACACGGAGCTGGGAGCCTGCAGTGCGTCCTGCCTGGCTGCTCTTATCAACTCACACACCGGATGCTGGTTAGGTGGATGGGGGTGGGGGCCAGTTGGGAAACGCATATGTAAGGCACTGGGAAGCGATTGCTCCCAGCGCTGTGTTTGCTGTTTCTGTGACTAAACGCATGCCAGAACATTCCGTGATTAAACCCAGCCACCTGTGAACTCAACCGCTTGTTTCTTGCTGGAGCCAGGGGTGTGGTAAGGACTTCTGACAGTATTGTTATTAGGTGTCAAGAAGAAAATTTGTAGCTTGGTTTCTTGATGGGTTGGTTATTTAAAGTAATATGTCTTTGGCTTAAGAGCATTCTTTTCACAACAGGAGATGGCAGTTATTAAAGAGTTATCACACATGGTTTGCTTTTTAATTACTTCTTAAAAATCAACATATCTTGCCTATACTGATACCTGGAGACTGGCTCAGATTAGATCAGGAGTGTCAAACTTGCAACGTCACGTGACGACTTTTTTTCCAGTGCCGGCAATGGGGAGGGCACGGTTTCGGCATGACGCATCTGGCCCGCGGGCCGGCAGTTTGACACCCCTGGATTAGATCATTGCTACCTGTATGAAGGAGTTCTCTGGTTTAATTTTGTGTGATGTAGTATTAAAATCTGTGATGGGGAAAAAAATCCTTGTTGATCTTGGCTGCCTCATGAGAGCATCATGAAGACATTATCAATTGGACTTTGTGAGACTATTGTGGAAGTTGTAGATAATTCTGTTTTGAAATCATTTACTGATTTTGAATATTTCTATTCCTTTCTCTATTGAAAATAACCTTTATAAAAGGGTAGCATATTCATCTCTAGCCACCATAACTGGCATAATTATGTACTATTACTATGCTAAAATAGACATTGTCAACTCTAATTAAAACATGCTGGAGAAATTCGTGAAAACATTGCCAAGAGATGTCTTGATGTTTAATTTTATTTTCTTCCCTATACTTTTTTTTCAGAATTATGCAGAATTTTGCTCAGATTAACCAGTGTTTACATATTATGTTTTCTTAAAACATGTTCAAAATATTCTCAGTAACAACTATGAGTTGCCAAGGAATATTGAATGAGGAGATTGCTTTGTTAGCTGCAGGCAAGATGTATAAAATGATTCCATTTTGTAAACAACTGAAATGCTTGAAGGGGAAATAGGAAGGAAAGCACTGCATCTGATTTTGTTCAGTTTATCTGGTTTTTAATACTTAAAAGTCAAAAGTATGTTCTGCGTGCAAAATAGATTAAAGCAATTTAGTAAGTATTTTGAAGCTTAGCATTTAGGAAGTGGAGAAATGTAAACTAAAATATGTATTTTTAATCAGGACTTTTTGTACTTTAAATTGTATACAACTGAGATTTTAGTAGTGTTAATAAGGTTTGCAGTCAAGTGTAATTTTTAAAAAGACAAGTTTGGTACAGTGTTTTTAAAAAACCTCATTAACTATATTGCACTGCAGCAAGAAAATAATTTTTTGAACAGATAATTACTCCATATCATATCAGTTTTGGTCACCACGATGTAAAAAAGATGTTGAGACTCTAGAAAGAGTACAGAGAAGAGCAACAAAGATGATTAGGGGACTGGAGGTTAAAGCATATAAGGAACGATTGCTGGAATTGGGTATGTCTAGTTTAACGAAGAGAAGGATGAGGGGGGACATGATAGCAGTGTTCCAATATCTCAAGGGCTGCCACAAAGAAGAGGGAGGCCACCTTTTTGTTCTAGCTTTCTTTGTTCTTGTGGGGCTCACAGAGATTCAGTTTGGGTTCACATATCAAGACATGGACAGTGTTTTACTTCAGAAAATCAAGAAATAAGAACTAGCAAGAAAAGATATTGTTCAGTGGTGTTAGCTTGATGGTGAGGGTTGCATGATTGCAATAGGGAACAAGTTCAATAAAATTCACAGGAAGGAGTTTGGAAAAGTTATTAAAATAAGGCTCAAAGTACAGTGCCATTAATTTATTAGCTTGCTGTTCTGGTAAGTGCAGTGGATTACCATGTAAAATTTCCTAAAATGTGCACATTTGACAAAATGATTATGAACATTTAAACCAGTGGTTCCCAACCTTTTCTATACCCCACACCCCTAGAACACTTCTGATATATTCTCGCACCCCTTACAAAAGTTCAAAATGAATTATGCATATATACTATAATTTTGAAATTTCTAAACCCAAGTTTTTACACGCCCTGGAATATCATCTCGCACCCCCGGTTGGGAACCCCTGATTTAAACCATTTGAACTCAAAATACACAGGGAAATCATGGTTCCTAATAACTCATCCGTGTTTTTTTTAAGGAACCATCATTCTCTTGTTTTAAGACGAAGGTCATAGATAGAAGAATGCCTAATATATATGAAGAATATTGCTTAGTGGATAGCCTGTTTAAAAAAATCAGGTTGCATATTATGAAACACAACATGGCAAGCCATTATAGAAAATGCTCATTTAGATGTAATCTGAGTTCTTCTATTCCTCAGGCTGGGCTAGGCAATCAAATGTCCCTACGGATGACTCCCCACTCTGCCTGTTTTTATTTTTTAAAAATTATTTTAATTTACAAAAATGTTAAATGAGATGTTGACATGCTGTAAAGCAAAATACCAGCTTCTAATTTCATCTTCTGGTCTTCTGAGAAAATAATACTTGCTTTAATGTAAACTAAGGCAAAAACTGTTTCTAATATTAGGGATCGTAATTTGGAGTTTGTGTCAGAACGTGGCAGTGTGCTAGTATTTTTACCAGGTGAGTTTCATTTTGTGTTATTTTTTAATACAGTAAGAACTTGTTTTTTAACTGGGGAAAAATGTCAGCCTTTCCTTTTGCAAATTATGTCACCTGATTCCCAGAAACTCTGGGCAATTAACGAATTGTTAAACTATTTAAAAAAGGGAAAGAAAACAAAAAGGAATAAAGATGTCAGGTACAGCAAATCCATATGGGAATAAAAAAAATGAAGAAAAGGGGACTTCAATCAAACTTGCCAAATGCTTAGGCTAAGAGCCATGTCTTCAGGGTCCTCCAAGGCATTAACAGGATTGTTTAAATCTACCCTCATTCCAGATGGTAGGCGCTGCTACAGAGAAGGTGCACTTCTGGATTCCTGCCATATGGCATTCTTTAAGTGAAGGAATCTGGAATGTGCCAACCCTGCCAAATTGGAATGACTGGGCACTATGGGAGAGAGAGACGCTCCCTTAATTAACCAGGCTCTATGCCATGTAAGGTTTTATAGGTAGAGACCAGCACCTTGAATCACAGCTGGAAGCAAACTGGCAACCGGTTGATGAAGCAAAGGTGTTACATGGACATACTGAGGCCTACCCATCACTGTAGGTGCTTCTATATACTGGATCAGTTAAAGCTCCTGGGTGGTTTTCAGGGGTAACCCTTGAGTTGACTGATTGAGGGCCTTGAAATTAGCATTATAGCAAGTAAGATTATTTGTTATTCTAAACCAGCTATCTAAAGTAACTTGGCAGTGACTTACAAGGACGTAAGCATAAATCTGTCTCCTGCTCCATCTGGGATCTTGACTGTCAACTAAATACATTCTTAGAGTCTGTTAGGGTTCCTGTCCCTCTTGATTTTTGCATTTTAAAACTGCTCAATTAAAAGGATGGAAAGCAGGCATGATATAAAATACCCAATCTTTAATACCATCTTTACTTCCAAGTATAACCCAAATAGACCATAAAGGTTTTCTTAGTAAATGAAAATGAATGTGGCCACTACATTTATCTTCAGATGGACATTGGTGAGGGCACCCACCAGTCTGAAAAAGCTTAGGCCCACTATTATTAGGTGAACATGTTTAAAGGAAAACATATGGAAGATGCCAGTGATTGAAGATGGTGGGTACATTTTGCATGCCATGTGTTCCATCTTTGGGGAAATTTATGACTGAATTGAGGAGACTTCCCTTAGATTAGGAGCCTAGCCTGATGATTTGTAGTACTATAGATTGAGTGCATTTTGGGGGAATAGTCCTTGCCTTTGGCAGGTACTATAAAGTTTATAGATTGGCCAGATCTACGGAAAGTATCTGTCTTTGATTGGAACTTGGTCAGTTAAGTCTGACTTCCTTTTTCATTTAGGGACTATAGGTTTGAGAATATTTGTGATATGTTTACTACCAGGCTTAATGATAAACTGGAGAATGAAATGCCAATTATTTGTTATAATAAGCAAGAATAATTACTTATTAATTAACTAATAATTACACACCTAATAAATATGATGACTAAAAATGAGAGCATTAAACCATCATTTAAGCTAGAGTCAGAGATGCTAAGCTAGCTATTTTCGATTGAAGAAACTTGCAAATTATTTTTATTAATTTTACATTTTTTTTCATTGAGAGGAAACAAGCATCATTATCTTTTTTTACTCTTTAGGTTTGGCGGAAATAAATTACTTGCTTGAGCTTCTCACAAACATGGTTCACAGGAGGTAAGACAAATTCTTTCCTGTGCCAGACATTCTAAAAAGTCACATGGTGTCTTGCAAGGTGCCTTTTCTGTGTCAATGTACTGTGAATGGGGTAAGTAACTGATGAAGACAGAGTTTGATGTGATAACACAGAATATCCCTGAAAGTGTATATAGGTTTTTGAAAAGGGGGAGGATTTTGAGATATGCGAATAGCATGAGAGGCATAGTGTGCTGTTGTGCCATCTCATTGCTAGATGGGGTGGGATGCAAGAAACAGGAAGGATAGTGGTCTTTTATCTGTCAAGGAGCATATTCTTTTAAGGATGATTGATTAGAAGCCCCGTTAAAGCATTGGATGTGGCCAAACCCCTGAAGAAATGGACTTTGAAATACTAAAGGACTGTGTATTACACAATCTTTGGGTGTGCAACCCCATCGTCTCCCACTTCTTCATCAAATTGGGTTTACCAATTCCTCCCCCCCAATTCATGCAAACCCACAACTAGTTATTTGCAGACAACTTTGATATGTTTCGTCTTTTTCCATGTGGTTAGAAGTTATGAATTTCCTGCTCCTGCCTGCCTGCCTTTTTCCTTTTTGTTTTTCTCCATTTCTGTAGTTAACTGAAAACTTTTTGCAGGGGTTCTCCATTTGTTTTTCTTCTTAAGCATATAGAGAATAAAAATACTTATCTCTTTGGCTTAATGCAGTTTTCCTTCTGCTAGATGGTTACATTCTTTTTGTCCTGTTTAGATGGAATTAGACATTCGTTGACCGAGTTAATACATTGAGACGCCATCAGTTTTAACAGTGTTTTAAAAAATAAACCACAATTAGCTATGTTCACACAACTGGTTAAGTACTGTCTTATTTCCAGTGTATTTTTAAGGTATCTGTTGACAATTTCAAATACGTTGTTTTGGATCCAGCCTGGGAAAAATGTACATCTTTCTACATGCTCCCTTTTATAGTTTTTCAAATGAATTTTTTAGGTTACAAGTATATCCACTCCACTCCAGTGTCACATTAGAAGAACAGAATAATATATTTTTGGCTCCAGTTCCTGGTTATCGAAAAGTGAGTTTTTAATTAGGGAGTTAATACTGTGATTTCTTATTTTGGAGGTGGAGGGTGGGTATTAGTAGGCAGCATTAGCTGAATTAGCTGAATAAAAAATGCTTACAGTAAAATATTGCTGAAGAAAAGAAGAGGTGGGTTGATGGATGGATGGCAGACGATTAATGAAATTCATTAAAATTTGACATTTTAATCCTAATCCCCCAAGTGCAAAATGACAATCATTTTACATTTTAAATACTATAGTTTTGTTGGATACTTTAAAGAAGAAATTAGTTGTTATTTTTATTTGGCTTCCATTTAAATTTGGAGAAGCAGTATGTATAATTACATTCTGTAAGCTGCCGAGCATCATTGCAGCAGTGAGATGGGTAGCATATAAATTTAATAAATATGTAAATAATATAAGAACATGATTGTATGCAATTATTGTAAATGAGGTCAAAATTAGATCTTTAAAATGTCTTATTTTAAAACCTCCTTGTAGATCCTTCTGTCTACAAATATAGCACAGAGCTCTCTAACTGTACCAGATGTCAAATATGGTAAGTATGTTTCTTACGTTATGGAAAAGAAGTTTGTGCATATTTTGTTCTTCTTTTATTCTGTAATATGGCTTCAACAGTGATTAAAATCTTTAAAAATATTTGCTTAGGAGTAACTTTTGAAAATGCTGTTTCTGTAAAATGAAGGTTTTTTACAACCTTTCTGACAAGATGACCTGGACTTTATTTGGATACTTGAGCTGGATGTAGAAACTTTCTCCCTTAGCAGCTTTTCAGAAAAGCACTGTTCTGTGCAAAAATCAAATTCTGTTAATGCCAACTTGTACTTGTGCAAAAAAAGAGAGTGAAAAATGTCATTATATTCATAATTCCTTGGATTACATTAAATATAGCATTTTAATTTGTTTTGATTCATTTGTTTTTGAAGCATCAAGGGCAATGCAGTCTAGCGAAAAGAAAGATTAGGGGTGACCTGATAGCAGTATTCCAATATTTGAGGGCCTGCCACACAGAGGAGGGGTCATCTTATTTTCCAAAGCACCAGAAGGCAGGACAAGAAAACAATGGATGGAAACTAATCAAGGAGAGAAGCAATCTGGAACTAAGGAGACATTTTCTAATAGTAAGAACAATTAACCAGTGGAACGACTTGCCTTCAGAAGTTGTGGGTGCTCCACCACTGGAGGCTTTTAAGAAAAGATTGGACAACCTCTTGTCTGGAATGGTGTAGGGCAGTGATGGCGAACCTTTTAGAGACCAAGTGCCCAAACTGCAACCCAAAACCCACTTATGTATCATCGGGTGCCGGGTGGGCGTGGCCCATTGGGTGGGCATGGCTGCGGTGATAATGGCACACTGGGTGGGACTAAAAAGTTCAATCAATCAATTCCAACTTTGCAAGATCTTTTTTTCCCCTGCGAGAAGTTGAAATTGATTGATTTGCAACCTTTTTTTTTTTTGCACACGGCGGCGGAGGTCTAAAGCGAAAAGGTTTTATAAAACTCAGCTGAAGGCCTAGAACTGGGGTGATGGTGCACGTGCCCACAGAGAGGGCTCTAAGTGCCACTTGTGGCACGTGTGCCATAGGTTCGCCACCATGGGTGTAGGGTCTCCTATTTGAGCAGGGGGTTGGATTAGAAGACCTCCAAGGTCCCTTCCAGCTATGTTATTCTGATCTGTCCTGTTCAATGTTTATGTTTATCTTTGGCAAACACCACAGAAGGTAAGAAAGGATACAAATTATAGGGAGAAGAGATTGGTAGTTTTTTTGTATGCAGGTAAAGGATAAGGCTATATAGAATTGTAAATGTTGTTGTACCATTTTCAGCCCATAGTAGCTACTCAGAATCAGTTTGGTTTGATGAGTTTTCCACAGTCAACTTTTAAAATGGAAAATGACCAATTACAACAAACTAAAATATTCTAATACTTTGCATTTTTATGTATTTTTTATTTTATTACTATAATATGCAAAAGAAAAAAATAACAAAATGCAAAATGATATAATTTTAAAATAAATATAAAATAAAAAAACAAAAAAACTATACAGTCAAAAAATTTCACACACTCATAAAAAAACCTACACATTTTATAATGGCTGTGTAAAGGGAAATCAGTTTTAAAATTAAACCCTGCCCATACAGAATCACATTGATGAAAAAAGAACATATTGCATAGTAATAGGTAGGACCATAGGTTTAATATAATAGTGCAGAAATAGTGATGTTTAATCAGATATGCCATAATAGTTTGATGGGATGTTATTCCTTACTCTTGCACCAGGAAATTGTACTCAGGAAGTTAAAGCATAGCATTCTGTATGCCTTGGAAATCAGTGACATATCTGAGTGGTTAATCCCATCAATTTCTTTAAAATTCACTTGGGAAAATAAAAGTTCAGTGGTTATTGCCAAACCTAGTTCACTCTGTTACTTTTCTTTTTTTTTCCAAATGGGAAATTCAGCATATATTCTGCACTTACTGGCAGAGTAGTGCTTTTACTCTTTCAGTCATGTTTTGTTCACTTAAAGTATACAGTAATTTTAGGACAATATTGAGTGGAAATCAGAAACCTATTGTATCTCTAGCAGTGTTATATCTTCTGTATGAAATGGTTTCTTCTCCCTTTTTCCTCTGTAATCCAGGAACAGGATAGTGAGAACATTAACTTGTTCTAGTTTCACTTGGTTTCTGCTTCCTTTATGTGCATTTTCATTATTGATTTTGCTTTCTAAAAAGAAAACACAGAAAGGAATTAAATGGAAAGAAGTCATAGGAAGGAATCTTCTAATTAAAGTGACAAAACACTCTTGCTTAATTCAAGAGATACTCCTGAGTTAAATTACAGAAAGCCATGAGGGATTTCAGATAACATTGTAATATAATTAAAACTATTATCTTAATTTATCTGCTTCCAGAAGAGCAAATGTTATTCTAGCAGGAAAAGATTCTAAAATAATAATAATAATAATAATAATAATAATAATAATAATAATTTAATTTATATACTGCCCTTCTCCCGCAGGACTCAGGGCAGTGCACAGCATATTAAAACAAGTACAAGTACAAACACAAAAAATATAAGCCCCAATAAAACCAAATTAAAAACCAAATATTTGAAGCTGTATTTCTATTAAAATTATTCTTAAAACCATCCCTAAATAAAATCCTCCCTAGGTCAGGCCCGCTTGCTGGAAAAGCCATGTCTTGAGGGCACGGCGGAAAGTAAGGAGATCCGGAATCGTCCGGATCTCGGGGGGTAGTTCGTTCCAGAGGGTGGGGGCACCCACAGAGAAGGCCCTCCCCCTGGGGGTCGCCAGCCGACATTGTTTGGCCGACGGCACCCTGAGG